>NW_023996197.1:0-20000 GCF_015586225.1 Lucilia sericata | reverse complement strand
CTCTATCTATCTATCTATCTATCTATCTATCTATCTATCTATCTATCTATCTATCTATCTATCTATCTATCTATCTATCTATCTATCTATCTATCTATCTATCTATCTATCTATCTATCTATCTATCTATCTATCTATCTATCTATCTATCTATCTATCTATCTATCTATCTATCTATCTATCTATCTATCTATCTATCTATCTATCTATCTACTTCTATCTATCTATCTATCTATCTATCTATCTATCTATCTATCTATCTATCTATCTATCTATCTATCTATCTATCTATCTATCTATCTATCTATCTATCTATCTATCTATCTATCTATCTATCTATCTATCTATCTATCTATCTATCTATCTATCTATC
This sequence comes from Lucilia sericata, assembly GCF_015586225.1. Lineage (NCBI taxonomy): Eukaryota > Metazoa > Arthropoda > Insecta > Diptera > Calliphoridae > Lucilia > Lucilia sericata. The sequence continues at coordinate 19,627 of NW_023996197.1, read as the reverse complement.
TATCTATCTATCTACTATCTATCTATCTATCTATCTATCTATCTATCTATCTATCTATCTATCTATCTATCTATCTATCTATCTATCTATCTATCTATCTATCTATTCTATCTATCTATCTATCTATCTATCTATCTATCTATCTATCTATCTATCTATCTATCTATCTATCTATCTATCTATCTATCTATCTATCTATCTATCTATCTATCTATCTATCTATCTATCTATCTATCTATCTATCTATCTATCTATCTATCTCTATCTATCTATCTATCTATCTATCTATCTATCTATCTATCTATCTATCTATCTATCTATCTATCTATCTATCTATCTATCTATCTATCTATCTATCTATCTACTCTATCTATCTATCTATCTATCTATCTATCTATCTATCTATCTATGTATCTATCTATCTATCTATCTATGTATCTTCTATCTATCTATCTATCTATCTATCTATCTATCTATCTATCTACTCTATCTATCTATCTATCTATCTATCTATCTATCTATCTATCTATCTATCTATCTACCTATCTACTTCTATCTATCTCTATCTATCTATCTATCTATCTATCTATCTACTTACCTATCTATCTATCTATCTATCTATCTATCTATCTATCTATCTATCTATCTATCTATCTATCTATCTATCTATCTATCTATCTATCTATCTATCTATCTATCTATCTATCTATCTATCTATCTATCTATCTATCATCTATCTATCTATCTATCTATCTATCTATCTATCTATCTATCTATCTATCTATCTATCTATCTATCTATCTATCTATCTATCTATCTATCTATCTATCTATCTATCTATCTATCTATCTATCTATCTATCTATCTATCTATCTATCTATCTATCTATCTATCTATCTATCTATCTATCTCTATCTATCTATCTATCTATCTATCTATCTATCTATCTATCTATCTATCTATCTATCTATCTATCTATCTATCTATATCTATCTATCTATCTATCTATCTATCTATCTATCTATCTATCTATCTATCTATCTCTACTTACTATCTATCTATCTATCTATCTATCTATCTATCTATCTATCTATCTATCTATCTATCTATCTATCTATCTATCTATCTATCTATCTATCTATCTATCTATCTATCTATCTATCTATCTATCTATCTATCTATCTATCTATCTATCTATCTATCTATCTATCTATCTATCTACTATCTATCTATCTATCTATCTATCTACTACTATCTATCTATCTATCTATCTATCTATCTATCTATCTATCTATCTATCTATCTATCTATCTATCTATCTCTATCTATCTATCTATCTATCTATCTATCTATCTATCTATCTATCTATCTATCTATCTATCTATCTATCTATCTATCTATCTATCTATCTATCTATGTATCTACTCTATCTATCTCTATCTATCTATCTATCTATCTATCTATCTATCTATCTATCTATCTATCTATCTATCTATCTATCTATCTATCTATTATCTACCTATCTATCTATCTATCTATCTATCTATCTATCTATCTATCTATCTATCTATCTATCTATCTACTTCTATCTATCTATCTATCTATCTATCTATCTATCTATCTATCTATCTATCTATCTATCTATCTATCTATCTATCTATCTATCTATCTATCTATCTATCTATCTATCTATCTATCTCTCTATCTATCTATCTATCTCTTCTATCTATCTATCTATCTATCTATCTATCTATCTATCTACTATCTATCTATCTATCTATCTATCTATCTATCTATCTATCTATCTATCTATCTATCTATCTATCTATCTATCTATCTATCTATCTATCTATCTATCTATCTATCTATCTATCTATCTATCTATCTATCTATCTATCTCTATCTATCTATCTCTATCTATCTATCTATCTATCTATCTATCTATCTATCTATCTTCTATCTATCTATCTATCTATCTATCTACTTACTATCTATCTATCTATCTATCTATCTATCTATCTATCTATCTATCTATCTATCTATCTATCTATCTATCTATCTACTATCTATCTATCTATCTATCTATCTATCTATCTATCTATCTATCTATCTCTATCTATCTATCTATCTATCTATCTATCTATCTATCTATCTATCTATCTATCTATCTATCTATCTATCTATCTATCTATCTATCTATCTATCTATCTATCTATCTATCTATCTATCTATCTATCTATCTATCTATCTATCTATCTATCTATCTATCTATCTATCTATCTATCTATCTATCTATCTATCTATCTATCTATCTATCTATCTATCTATCTATCTATCTATCTATCTATCTATCTATCTATCTATCTATCTATCTATCTATCTATCTATCTATCTATCTATCTATCTATCTACTATCTATCTATCTATCTACTATCTATCTATCTATCTATCTATCTATCTATCTATCTATCTCTATCTATCTATCTATCTATCTATCTATCTATCTATCTATCTATCTATCTATCTATCTATCTATCTATCTATCTATCTATCTATCTATCTATCTATCTATCTATCTATCTATCTATCTATCTATCTATCTATCTATCTATCTATCTATCTATCTATCTATCTATCTATCTATCTATCTATCTATCTATCTATCTATCTATCTATCTATCTATCTATCTATCTATCTATCTATCTATCTATCTATCTATCTATCTATCTATCTATCTATCTATCTATCTATCTATCTATCTATCTATCTCTATCTATCTATCTATCTATCTATCTATCTCTATCTATCTATCTATCTATCTATCTATCTATCTATCTATCTATCTATCTATCTATCTATCTATCTATCTATCTATCTATCTATCTATCTATCTACTTCTATCTATCTATCTATCTATCTATCTATCTATCTATCTATCTATCTATCTATCTATCTATCTATCTATCTATCTATCTATCTATCTATCTTATCTATCTATCTATCTATCTCTATCTATCTACTACTATCTATCTATCTATCTATCTATCTATCTATCTATCTATCTATCTATCTATCTATCTATCTATCTATCTATCTATCTATCTATCTATCTATCTATCTATCTATCTATATCTATCCTATCTATCTATCTATCTATCTATCTATCTATCTATCTATCTATCTATCTATCTATCTATCTATCTATCTATCTATCTATCTATCTATCTATCTATCTATCTCTATCTATTATCTATCTCTATCTATCTATCTATCTATCTATCTATCTATCTATCTATCTATCTATCTATCTATCTATCTATCTATCTATCTATCTATCTATATCTATCTCTATCTATCTACTTACTATCTATCTATCTATCTATCTATCTATCTATCTATCTATCTATCTATCTATCTATCTATCTATCTATCTATCTATCTATCTATCTCTATCTATCTATCTATCTATCTATCTATCTATCTATCTATCTATCTATCTATCTATCTATCTATCTATCTATCTATCTATCTACCTATCTATCTATCTATCTATCTATCTATCTACTACCTATCTATCTATCTATCTATCTATCTATCTATCTATCTATCTATCTATCTATCTATCTATCTATCTATCTATCTATCTATCTATATATCTATGTATCTATCTATCTATCTATCTATCTATGTATCTACCTATCTATCTATCTATCTATCTATCTATCTATCTATCTATCTATCTATCTATCTATCTATCTATCTATCTATCTATCTATCTCTATCTATCTATCTATCTATCTATCTATCTATCTATCTATCTATCTATCTATCTATCTATCTATCTATCTACCTATCTATCTATGTATCTATCTACCTATATATCTATATCATCTATCTACTATCTATCTATCTATCTATCTATCTATCTATCTATCTATCTATCTATCTATCTATCTATCTATCTATCTATCTATCTATCTATCTATCTATCTATCTATCTATCTATCTATCTATCTATCTATCTATCTATCTATCTATCTATCTATCTATCTATCTACCTATCTATCTGTCGAAATATCTAAAAAATTTAAAATTTTCAATATCATTCCAGAATAACTCTATATTTCTCGGTCAGAAAAGAGAAGAAACCTTTAGGAAACTACAACAATTGGAGCTAGTGATGCAAAAAGAAGGTCAATTTTTATTACAGACCTTGCATAAATTGGATGTGAGAAAATCTCGAGTACGACAAAGAATCGTTTACTTAAAAACTTTAGCTAGTTTAAATAATATACAAATTACTAATAATAATTAAATTAGAATATATAATAATTAAATTTAAATGTAATTTAAGACGCAAATTGTAAAAACAAAAAAAGTTAAAGTTTCTATTGCAAAAAATATTATATATTGTAAATATACACACGTATTTAAATAATAGATTTTAAATATATGTATAACCATTTAAAATCCTGTTGCTTTTGTCTAAACATATACCATGTTTTTTGTGTGTGGAATATGTACTTCTATAGTCCGCTGAGCAGATGCAAAGTGTAAGTTTAGAAAAAAGATTATGAAAAATAATTCGAATACAATGATCTTCAAATACAAAAGAAAAAAGTATGATTTCTTTGAAGGATCCTCTACTTTGTTTGGTAAAGCGTTATACCGCTCAAGGTATACAAACATATTGTCATTCATACACGCCCACAGAACATAACAAAACGGTTGGTGGTCTCATGTACAACTGAACGTTCTACCAACTAACCGACCGACCGATCAAACAACCAACAACAAGTGTTAATAAAGATCATTGAAGTTTATGCAGAGATTTTTGCATTATTGTGCACATTCAAGATCATTCATGTCATAAATGTTGTTCTTTGTTTTTTTTTATGTCACCAACAACTACAATTAATACGCGTTCACGATCCAATCCGAAAATGTGTGTGCAAGTAAGTAGCATCTGTTCTTAAAAGGTGCAACTAGTTAAACTAAACAGGTAGACTAAAGGATTAGTTAAAATGCAAATCAGTAGATAGACGGACATACATACATACTCTATATGGATTGTAAAAATAACAATAAATACCTAAAATACCTGTTAGCTTAGAAAAAGGACAGGTTGCTAGTTAGTTAGAACAGCGACAGGAGTTTAGTGTTTTTGCTATATATACCAGACATTTGAATGAATAGAGCACAGTTCAGTTTAGAACATCTTCGAGAGTAAACTAAAATTAAATACATTTTCCTATAATAAATATCCAAACATGACTTTGCAAGAAATCTTAGATAAAAATCTATCTGCAGCTGATTCGAAAATGGCACATTATATAGGCTTTGATTTGCGTATAGATTTACTTGTACAACGTCAGTCACAAAGTACATCCATGTTTGAACGTCTAAAAGTTATCATCAATCAAATAACGGAAAATTGCAAAACACATTCCACGGAGGAAGAGCAAATATCACCCAAAGTTCCGGCCTTTTTAGCGGATCATAATTATGCCTTTTCCAATACGTCGTCGGGTATATCCTCAGCATCTTCTTCGCCACCGCTACCCTTATCTTCTGCATCGCCCTCGTCTTCCTCTTCCGGCGAACAAGAAAATACCAGATTTAAGAGATGCCAAAAAGTTTCTGCCAAACGCAAAATAATTGATGACGATCAAGAATTTTCCGTGGATGATGAGGACATGTCGTTGCCAGAGGAGGAGCAAAGCCAGCAATATCCTCAACAAGTTGATGAAAACATTATTTTGGGCCCTAATGGTACACAAGTTGATGTGCTTTCCTACAACAGCATCATTTGGTCCTCAGCTGCATCGGCCACACGCCAACTTTTGGGTTTTGTCTTTAGCAGTGATGTTTTGGCTACGCACACTCTAACTGGCAAACCATCGCCCGCCTTTTATGGCCGCGAAAGACCGGCAAAAATGCAATTGGATCCCATTAAGGCAGCCGATATCATACACTGCGTACGCTCCAAGTTCAAGTGCACCGAACGAGAAATTAGAGCAGCCATCACCACTAAATGTTCCGATACTTCAAAAAAGTACAAGAGACGCCATCAAAAACAATTGGAATCTTCGCAAGTTGTGAATTAGTTTAAATTTAAACGGTAATAAGGATGAATTTAATTCAATACACTTTTGTAAATATGTATTTTAATGTTAAGTTATGTTTTTTTTACTGTGTGATTTTTTTAATAAAAAATTTAAATTTAAGAGTTTGTAAAAGAAATGATCTTTTGTTTTATTATTTGCGTTTCATTGCATTATTTTTATATTTTCAACAAATTTATTTCTATATTTAAACTACACAGAAAACTTTTCTTGTTTCGGAACACTAGTGCGAGCGATTTTTACTTGTTGCCCGACTTTTTAGGATCCCAGGCTTCAATCTTTGGCCGAGTGGTACTGTAGGGCATGTATGCCTCTAGAAAAATAAAGAAAAGAAAATTTTTAGTATCAAGTAAATAATGGTCAATAATTTACATATCAGACGTTCTATTTAATTTTAATACAGTTCAATTCCAGTTTAGTTCTAGTTCAGTTTAGTACTGGTTAATTTCTAGACTATAAATTCTAGTACAGTTCTAGTTTATTTCTAGTTCAGTTCTATTTCAGTTCATGTTTAGTTCTAGTTCTAAAACACACTTACCTTGAGTTCCGGAATGGTTCTCACTGTGATCAGCCATCCACTTGTATTTGGGGCGATTACCGTCACGAATTGGTGGAAGATCGGTCTGAAAACAACAAGATTTTATATTCAGAAAACACAAATAACATCCATTCTCCTTTCAAACTCACCTTATAATGCATCCAACCGAACCAATCAGCGGGTATTTGAGAGCCATCATAGTCCATGCCGGCGACATCGGAAAATTCTACCCAACGATTTCTGCCATAGAAATAATAGGGATTCTCGTAATATTTATTACCATATTTATCAGTGCCCACCAGGGTGCCCAATTTCAAATCATCGGTTCTGCAAATAACAAAAATATTTGGCAAAAATTAAACAAAACATTTACAAATAAAAATTATATAAGAATTTGGAACATATACTTGCCTATATAATTTCAAGTAGGTATTTTTCAGACCACCATTTTGGCGTACAATCTGATATAGTTTACCCAAACGGTCCAGGCCCAGATACTTTGACATTTTCCTAAATGTAATAAAAAGAACAATTTAGTTAATAATTTCTAAAATTTTCAAGAAAATATCGAAATATTTTACCTGTCTGCTAGACGGTGCTGCGAAAACGTTCAAACAAACAGCTGGTTTTTGACAATTTACAAAAACAACAACACAATTATTTACAGAGTTGCATTTTTCATATAATTATGAAACACAGCCATGTTATTGTTATTTTTTTCCAAGTTGAATGTCATTTTGACAAAGATGATTTTAAGCCGCCGCCTTTAAATTTGAACGCCGCAGCTCTTTGCTCCATATTCGGCAATTCCTCTTCTTGATTTTATAAGTGATTCATTTACAATTGTTTTTATCTTTGTAAAAAAATACTAAAAACTAAAAATTAAAAGGAATTATTTAAAATATTCCCTGAAAATTTTAATAACAACATAAAAAAGACTGTTTATAACAATGGCCAAAAATACCTCCAGCTCTGCATTCCGTAAAATCGATGTTGATCAATATAATGAAGACAATTTCAGAGAAGACGAAGCCGATTCCGCTGTGGCACAACTCGATGAAAATGAAATTACCACTTTGCTAACACAGGGCAAGTATATAGAGGCTTTGCTTTTGGTTTTACAAAATGCTCCCCTAAGATGTAAACAGCAGCATGTCAAGGTAAGTCTTAGGCAGGAAAAAACAAAATACTACAAAAAAACTAACGCCCACTTTGTCGTTTACAGGACCACGCCCTTAACTTAACTTTAAGGGTTTTGCTATCTATAAAATCCTCACAGATGGATCAGGCTGTTGAGACCTTAAATGAAAACGATCTATTAGATGTTTTAATGAAATACATCTATCGCGGCTTTGAGATTCCTTCGGAGGGTTCGAGTGGTCATTTACTGCAGTGGCATGAAAAAGCTTTTGCTAAGGGCGGTGTTGGCTGTATTGTGCGTGTACTATCGGACACTAATCGTGCATAAATCACTTGTCAAAGAACGATCGATAGTTAAAGTGGAATTGTTAATGTAATTGTAATTTATAAAATTTTTTATGGATTTTTTTGTCTTGTCATAATTGTATGATTTTGTATGTAAACAAAAGTTGCTGTATACCTACATCCCCATGAAGAGAGCACTATGTTTCCGCATGTGGCTATGTAAATTGTAGGCGATTTTTGGACTTAAAAAGTATTAAAAGTGTTTTGTTCTTTTTTCTCTACAAATTAAATGTGTTTTTGCACTGTTTTGTGTTGTTAAGAGGAGGAGGAGCTAAGCTCATTTAGAGATAACATATTACGTTAAAAAAATTTGGGACAATGTTAATAATAATGGACAATGGGAGGTATTTGCCTCCAATAGATATTTCAATGGTTAGCCGTCAAAAAGAGTAGGCGAAAAAAAGGCCCTCGGAAATCTCTCGCTTTTATTGATAGGATGAAGCAGATATGTATGTACATAGCTAGTATTATTCATAAGAGATATCGACAAGACAGGTAGATGTAGGTAGATTCCAAGGATTTTAGTTTATTTTATTTTCTGGAAAATAGTAGAAACGATACCAATTAAATAGCTAGATATTTTTGGATATATCTCGAATGGTATTTTCCTCAGAAAATGTATATTAAATGAATGGTCATCCGAATATCTTTCTTTTAATAGACATATTACCATGTATAAGAATTAGTATCCGAAATATTATATTAAAATTAAAATCATGAGATTTTTCGGAATTTTGTTCATATCTCCTATGTCTATGGATATCTGGCGTCTTCAGGAACTTGATTTCAATAAATATATGTAGCAAAATGGACTTCTCGATCTATAAGGATTCAGAATTCGCATACTTTTTGGAGTCGCAAAATGAAATACATGTTTGGTAGTTAGTTTGAAAAAATGTTGAATGTTTTATCATATCCGAAGAAAAACATTGGTCTACTACGGTACACTCCTTTACCAGTGTCTATGTTAATGCTGCCCTCAGGAACGTTACAGGTTGCTTACAGATGTCCTCAGTCAAGAACCGGTCAAGAAACATAACAGTATAATCTCCAAGTGAGTAAGTGCGTGAGTAAGTAAGTAAGTAAGTAAGTAAGTAGTAAGTAAGAAAGTAAGTAAGTAAGTAAGTAAGTAATAAGTAGTAGTAAGTAAGTAAGTAAGTAGTAAGTAAGTACGTTAAGTAAGTAAGTAAGTACAGTACGTCAGTACGTAAGTAAGTACAGTCAAGTACGTAGTAGTACACGTCGTACGTAAGTCCGTACGTAAGTCAAGAAGTAAGTCGTAAGTCGTCAGTAGTCAGTAGTCGTCAGTAGTAAGTCCGTAGTAGTACGTCCGTCCGTAGTAGTAAGTACGTAAGTACGTAAGTAAGTAAATAAATAAGTAAGAAGGACCTTTTCTTTTCTCGAAAATTTTGACGTTTAAAATCGAACAGTTAATCGTGCATTAATACATACCTTGACTAGAATACTTTAGACAAATTTTGCTATCTAGTAATCCTTTAATATAAATTTTTTAGACATTATTTATTTTAGCAAAACCTTGTGGAGTATGCAAATTTGTTTATATTATTCATTTAAACTAATTTTATACTTTAATTTCTTGTTTTTAGCGTTTAGACCAGTAACTAAATAAGGCAACCATAAAAACTGTATTTGAATAAAATTAAAGAAAAAAAAAGAAGTGTTTTTGTTTTAAAGAGTATCTGTTGAAGAGTGTATAAATGAATTATTTAATTTAATGAAATAGACAAATATATGGATGTTTTCATAAATAATAAAAAAAGAAAGAAAATTAAAAGCAAAATAAATGTATGTATAATGAAACTAAACGTCAACGTTTTTAAAGTTTCATTAAAATATTAAGACAAGTTTAAAATAAGAACAACAATAATAACATTATCCGTCCTTTGAACTCCTACGTCAAGATATTAACTTTCGAACAATTATGTAGTAGTTATTGTAGTATTTTTTTATTGATGATATTTATTTTCTTATGAAATTGTACGAAGTGAATGCGTAAAATTGTATCTCTACCACATGTGGGTTTCACGTATTTCGCTAATAATATGATTGGCACGAGTTAAGGCCTGAAAAGAAAAATAAAAAATTTGAGTTAAATGTTTGTAATTATTATTGTTATTCATGGACTTACCTTCAACATATCACCAGCTTCTTTTCGACGTACGGCAATGTGATCCGATTCGTTGAGTAAAGTATCGACTTTTTCCGATTTATACAAATGTGTTACTAATTCACTTTGTAAATTATCCTTAACATAATTAACTAGAAAATGCATAATGGCCTTTGGTACAGAATCTTGTATGGATTTTCGCACAATATAGAAATATGATTTAATCAAACGTTCTGTAATAATAGTATAAATTGCAAACATTAGAAAAAAGCTTCAATTATTTGTTTTAATCGTTCGTATTACCAATAACATCACAATCCTTTTGTTCTTTATCAGTTAAACGCCTGGAGTTTTGATGCACCGGTAAATCGGGTAAAAGATTAACCGGTTTAACTGGACTGACCATAGCATTGTGTAGTGGAGTATTTTGATTAGAGTTTTCAATACTTTCAATACGGTTATTTGTAGGGGCTGGAGGTAAAATATTCGATAGCCAGTTATTGGGATGTGAGGGTGTTGAGTTTTCGTTGACATGATTCTAAAACACAAGGAAGGAAATTAAGAAAGAAAATCAGTCACTATCTTGAAAGAAAACTTACTTGTTCCAAGTTATTTTGTTGCTGCTGTTGTTGTTGCTGTTGTTCTCTTTGTTGTTGTTGCTGTTGTGCCATTACTTGGGGTGAGGAATTTACCGCTCTGGGAGTATTCGAACGTCTTTGCTGTTGATGACCATAAGGGTCCATAATATTATCGGCCTTTAAGAGACTAGGCACTAAGGCGGCATCTTTATGAAAATCTGGATGTTTGGTATTGATATAGGCCAATTCGATGGCCACTAAATTCTCAACCATGACATTAGTGGCTGGTAAGCGACGACGCAACAGAGTGGTTACCACATCCACAATTTTCTCGTGCAGTTTAGGGAATCTACTAAATAAGTAAGTAAGTAAGTAAGTAAGTAAGTAAGAAGTAAGTAAGTAAGTAGTAAGTAAGTCAAGTAAGGTAAGTAAGTAAGTTAAGTACGTAAGTAAGTAAGTAAGTAAGTAAGTAAGTAGGTAGTAAGTAAGTACGTAAGTAAGTAAGTCAAGTTAAGTAAGTAAGTAAGTACGTAAGTAAGTAAGTAAGTAAGTAAGTAAGTAAGTAAGTACGTAAGTAAGTTAAGTAAGTAAGTAAGTACGTAAGTAAGTAAGGTAAGTCAGTAAGTAAGTAAGTCAGTAGTAGTAAGTAAGTAAGTAAGTAAGTAAGTAAGTAAGTAAGTAAGTAAGTAAGTAAGTAAGTAAGTAAGTAAGTAAGTAAGTAAGTAAGTAAGTAAGTAAGAAGTAAGTAAGTAAGTAAGAAGTAAGTAAGTAAGTAGTAAGTAAGTAGTAAGTAAGTAGTAAGTAAGTAAGTAAGTAAGTAAGTAAGTAAGTAAGTAAGTAAGTAAGTAAGTAAGTAAGTAAGTAAGTAAGTGTAAGTAAGTAAGTAAGTAAGTAAGTAAGTAAGTAAGTAAGTAAGTAAGTAAGTAAGTAGTAAGTAAGTAAGTAAGTAAGTAAGTAAGTAAAGTAAGTAAGTAAGTAGTAAGTAAGTAAGTAAGTAAGTAAGTAAGTAAGTAGTAAGTAAGTAAGTAAGTAAGTAAGTAAGTAAGTAAGTAAGTAAGTAAGTAAGTAGTAAGTAGAAGTAAGTAAGTAAGTAAGTAAGTAAGTAAGTAAGTAAGTAAGTAAGTAAGTAAGTAAGTAAGTAAGTAAGTAAGTAAGTAAGTAAGTAAGTAAGTAAGTAAGTAAGTAAGTAAGTAAGTAAGTAAGTACGTAAGTAAGTAAGTAAGTAAGTAAGTAAGTAAGTAAGTAAGTAAGTAAGTAAGTAAGTAAGTAAGTAAGTAAGTAAGTAAGTAAGGAAGTAAGTAAGTAAGTAAGTAAGTAATTAAGTAAAACTTACCTCAACATTTCCTGTTGCACTTCATTGCCACAGTGTTGCACTATACGCTGCATTTCTTCATGTATCAATTCGACACAACGTAAAGAAGGTTCCTCTAACCTTCGTATTTGTCTTTTGACTAGCAGTTCGAAAGAGACTTCGGGCACGAACAGTGCCGGTCTGGGTCCAGTAGCATTACGTATGGCCGTTAGTATATCCATTTTACTAAGGCCCGACAGAGGATGTATAGAATCGAGTGTGCGTCCGAAGGTTTCATGGAAAATATAACAAATGCGAGCACCACCACACAGTTCAGTGGTCTCAATATTACGTGCTGTGCCCTCAATGGTGGAGCAATAAGCGCTGGCAAATTTAGTTATAATTTGCAAAAGGGTTTGACTTTTATCCGAAACATCTTCACCGTACGAGTGCAAAAGTGATTGGAATTGTGAGGACATGACATTAACACGAGTCTTAAGATCGGGCAGACAATCCCTAATATGATGCATGAGAAGACGATTGAGTGTTTTAGCCAAATAAGGTGTGCCATTGCGTGTTGCTAAAGTGGGATATTTGCGTTGTAGAAAAGCAGCCTCATCCTTTAACTGCTCCTCAATATCTTTGTTATCCTTAATGTCCTGTTGCGAACGATTCATTACACCAATAATACCCAATTTAACGGGTATAACACGACCGCATAATATATCAATCGCATCTGTGCCAGCATCCATCAAATCCAATTTGGTCACCACCGCCAAAGTACGACGACCATCTGGATCCACATCTTTAGCCAATTTTAAGGCTTCACTTGTTGCCATGTCCGTATTGGCCGCTGTTACAGCCAATATTATGGAATTGGGATTCTCTATGTATTTTAAGACCAAATCTTTGATCTGTTGTTCAATATCTTCGGGTTGATCACCCACTGGGACTTTCGTTATACCCGGTAAATCGACTAGTGTTAGATTTACCACACGTGTAGAGAATATTTTCAAATTAATAGCTTCCGAACAAATGCCTTTATTGCTGCCAGCAATACGATCAGTTTCTTCTTCAATTTCTGTGCGTATTTGATCGAAATCGGTAAATATCTTTTTGGTATGTAAAAATTTACCCCATTCTTCTAAGTTCATGGTGCCTAAATGTGTAAATAATGGGTGTTTAATATAACATTTTTGTATAATTTTACGCAAAAATACCATTTTCAGCTGAACGATTGGTGCGATCATCTAATGGACAATGTATAAGTTGTAAAATTAGTGGTCGACGTGTAACAATACCAGTTCCTCGTGGCAAAAATGAACGTCCTACCAAACTTTCAAGTACGGAACTTTTGCCAGAACTCTGTAAAGATTTAAATTTCCATAATATAAAGACCGACTAATTAAAAACTTATAAAAACTCAATATTTTTTCCAACCGAAGGGAATTTATTGAGTAACAGCAAAACGCTTTAGATCTCAAATAAAAATACATGATTTTAAAAACCACTTTAAATAAAAAATTCCCTATAAGACTACGTCTTAAATAACAACATATTTTCATAAAATAAACTAAACAGTGTGTATTTATCTATCGTAAAATTTTATTTATAAATCAAAAGAGCATAAATCATGAAATTTATTTTTATCAATAAGCAAAAAAAAAAAAAACGAAGTGACGATATCAATTGAAAACATTGACCCATTAACAATTAGTGAATTTGAAAATAATATTATAAATAAACAATTAACAGGTGACAACAGTGACCAAAAAATTTTAGAAAGAATGAAGGAAAACATAATAAAAAAAAACAAACAACATGTAAACGAAAAATGATTTAAAGAAAGGGTGCGGTAATTTTAAAATAAACTGCGGAAATAAAAGTTGTAATTCAAAGTAGTTGTGAATTAAAATAGAAAAGAAACAGAGAAATGAGCTTAATAATAGAATGATATAAATGTGTGACTGTTCTAAGGCGTTTTGTTATTAGTTCTACAAAGATTTTTTATAATTCCGATTAGATTGATAGATAGATAAATAGATAGATTGATAGATAGATAGATAGATAGATAGATAGATAGATAGATAGATAGATAGATAGATAGATAGATAGATAGATAGATAGATATATAGATAGATATATAGATAGATAGATAGATAGATAGATAGATAGATAGATAGATTGATAGATAGATAGATAGATAGATAGATAGATAGATAGATAGATAGATAGATAGATAGATAGATAGATAGATAGATAGATAGATAGATAGATAGATAGATAGATAGATAGATAGATAGATAGATAGATAGATAGATAGATAGATAGATAGATAGATAGATAGATAGATAGATAGATAGATAGATTGATAGATAATAGAAAAATAAGATTTAGATTAATTTTTATTTTCCACCAATTGAAAAAATAACATTAATTTTCCACTGGGAATATTTATTTGTATTATTTAGTTTGCGAGTTTAAGCGCCCAATGGAGGTATTTTAAACTTAAGCACGAAATGCAAAAGTGTAAACAGCTGATGCAAAATAATTAATATAATTTTTATAAATATAAACATTAAAATATTCTATTTATTAATTAGTATAAATTAAAATACATTTTTTTGTTTTTAATTTAAGTTTTCATTAGTTTTCATATTAAATTTACAAGTGTCTTCTTTTTTTTATAAAATATGTTATCGACTTTTTTGGAACAAAATAGTCAACTTCGACTTTTCGACAAAAAGTCGATTGTTCGATTATTCGAAAGTCGATTTATAGAACCCTAGTCATACCTAGTTTTGTCTATAGTTTTGGTTATTGTTTAGACTATTGTGTTGAACAAATTTAGGACTATTGTTTAGGCTCTTATCTTGTCTTTATTTACGACTAGAACTATAAATTTTAAACTACACTGCAAAATTTTGTATCATTATATCCAAATCTACTGTAAATGTGTTAATACAAATTTCAATTAATTTAGACATAACATTGTTTGTATTTAAAATAAACACAACAATGCCGGCTGATTATTAGACCTCCCTAAACCAAAAATAAACAACAACAAATTCCCATTTAGTGCACACACTAGAGTCTAGTGACTAGACACGTCAAAAGCAACAAAAATAGGTACTTATAACAAAACGAAACAATGTTGTTTTTTGCCTTTGCCCCCCTCCTATCAAGACAAATGTTTATATGTATCCAAAAGTATGTGTGAATATTTTTCATCCTACATTTCAAAGCGAATTATTGATTTTTTCTACTTTCGCGTTCTACATTTTTCGCCTCCTTAAAAGACCAGAATCAAAACATTTGTCATTTATTGTTACATAAACCTGGCAAAAAAACATGATTTTTTTTTTAAGTAAAACTTACAAAATTATAGAAAAATGCATAAAAACTGCTCTAGACATGTGTGCCGGTAACTTAAAAATTATATAACTATTAATTTTACAAAACAATCAATTAAACAAAAACCTATCAGTTTAGGTACTTGAGTAGATTTTTTTGATAATCTTTATTTTTGCTTACCTGACTGCCCAAGACCACAATTTGCGGTAATTGTATGGAATCGGAGCCAACTGTATTGAATACATCTTGTAGTTTATTAATCACCGGAATTAAAGCTTCCATTTTCTTTAGTTTTATTAAAATTTCTGGCCTTTTTTCTTTAGCACTTGTTTAAAATTTCATTAAATATTTTGACGTACAAAATATGCAAAAAATAGAATTTGCAAATTTATTTTTTTCACTCTTTACACCCCTTGTTAAAAATGTTATGAAAATTTAATATTTCTTTAGAGATTTTATCACAATTATTACAGAATAAAGTGCTAAAATTTTAAAAGCACTTGTTTTTATTTTAAACACACAAATTTCTTTAATTTTTATTTAATTAATATGCAATTTTTAAGCAATATTTTATTAATCATTCAGCAAAAGAATTCTATTTTTTCTTCAGAGACCTGCGCCGGTCCAACTACGAATAGCCGCAGAATAAATTTCTAAAACGCCGGCGACGAAAATTTTTCAGGCTTAACAAGCAGAGTTGTATTAATTAGTATATAGTTTTAAATAAAACAGTTTATTTTTTATTATAAATAGGTTATAATATTTTATAAATATTCAGATATATTGTTTTTTTTTTGTTTTTGTTCCACATTATTATTTTCTTTTTCTGCTTGTTATAAAAATTCATTAAAAATTTCACTATCAAGCTGTGTTTAATCGTCATATTTATAACAGGGTGATACATATATGTATATAAAGATGTATGAAAAGAAATGAAATAAGTTGAAAATATAAGTGTAGTAAAGTAGACCAATAAGATAGATAGATAGATAGACAGATAGACAGATAGATAGATAGATAGATAGATAGATAGATAGATAGATAGATAGATAGATAGATAGATAGATAGATAGATAGATAGATAGATAGATAGATAGATAGATAGATAGATAGATAGATAGATAGATAGATAGATAGATAGATAGATAGATAGATAGATAGATAGATAGATAGATAGATAGATAGATATATAGATAGATAGATAGATAGATAGATAGATAGATAGATAGATAGATAGATAGATAGATAGATAGATAGATAGATAGATAGATAGATAGATAGATAGATAGATAGATAGATAGATAGATAGATAGATAGATAGGTAGATAGATAGATAGATAGATAGATAGATAGATAGATAGATAGATAGATAGATAGATAGATAGATAGATAGATAGATAGATAGATAGATAAATAAATAGAAAAAATAAGATTTAGATTAATTTTTATTTTCCACCAATTGAAAAAATAACATTATTTTTCCACTGGTAATATTTATTTGTATTAAAGTGATGGAATAATAAAACCAAAATATTAACGTTATTTAAAATAACACTTAATCAATTAAGTGTAATCACTAAAAAACTGCCAATCAATTATTACATTTAACCTCCTTTCCCCCAGTAGAATCTTTCTTGAATATTTTTATTGCGGGATATACTATGTGTATAAATTACACTTATTAAGATGTTCTTTAACCTTTTGGTCACGTGTAGGTTTATTAACTCATTAATTCATTATCACTAGAAAATATTTAATATTTACAAAATGTCAACGCTAACACTATTTGAACTTTAATTCAGTTTTATTGAAACCATAAAGAAAAATAATAAAGATTGAACTACTTACACGTGTAATAAACTATAATAAAAGAAATTTGGAGGCATATTAAAATCTGATGGCATATATACATACATAGATACATACATACTATGTATATAAAATAATAATAATTGATTTAAGTTATATTTCAAATATCACCCTGATGTTTATAGGGTAGCATTCCTTTTACGGCACATTTCTTAACAAGAATTAAATTAAACAAATACTTAAATGTATAACAATATTATTATTTATTTCTCCTCTTCATTTTTATTCTCATTAAATAATGAAAAATCTAAAATCATTTCATTAATTACAAGATCCTTGTAACGACTGTAAACTGCAACATCTCGTTTAAGAACTTTTTCGAATAACTCGAAATCGATATTATCCAACTCAATTGAGAACTCATCACCCAATAAGGGGTTGTAGATTTTAAATCTCTTTACTTTTATGCCCGTTATCTTGTAGAAACCAAATCCATAGATAATCGTTTGATAAAACTTACTTAACGGTATGATGAACTCACCGCGTGTAAGGGATTTAAATTTAGAGGTCTTTATTTCGTATATAACATCATTGTCAAATATTAAATCGGCATCTGCATTAAAATATTCACAGTATAGTCCGGGATTTAAGTGGACCGACTTATAGGGAAGTCGTTCCAAATAACGAATAATTTCTCGCAAATTATTCTCATTTACAATATAATCACTTTTCGGTATATTGTATCCAAAAAATATTAGATGTGATAGTGATACAGTTTTAATACTTTTTATTATGTCCATGGCCTTGGTGTTTGAATCTTTAAATATTTCGTAATGTTCCTCAATTGCATTCCGCAATGTTTCATTTGTTCCAACAATGAAATTATCAGAATTTTCCAGAATGTATTCAGTACGCACATCCATTATTTTAATATTATACTGATTGGACAAATGTTTTCGTATAAAATAGTCCATAAATAGTCCATGGGCTGAAAAATAACGATTTTTCTCAACACTTTCATCATATTGAAATGATCTGCCAACATGTTTACTTTCTATTTTGGTATCTTTGACAAGCATTTCGAAAAAATACTTGACATTAGGGAACATATCCAAATTTTCATTCGTTATTGTTGTTGCATTGGGAATATACTTTGGCTTGAAATCATCATCTTTTTTCAATTCTGACATGTTTAAAGAGAATTTGAAAAAGGCGTAAATGGCTGAAAGTGAAAATATTTCGTAAAAGTTTAATACAAATTATAAATTAATAAAATATGTATTTACTTACTTAGTAGTCCGAATCTTATATTAACACTGCCAAATGAAAGTATGTAGTATACATTTTAAATATCAAGTATGTAGTAGCCAATAAAAAGATATGATATTGTATTAGCGGTTATTTCCCTTATTCAAGAAATAATTCACAGAACTCTTATCATTAACATTAAATTCCTTATCAATTTGCACTGTGCGAAAAAACAGTTGTTATATCTAAGGTTTATTATACATCAAGACAATAAGACTGTTCTTAAATATATAGTCAGTGCTATAGACTGATTTATAGTCAATACTATAGACGGGTCTATATTCAAGACCTATAGACAATACTATAATAGGCCTATAGTTAAGACTATAGACTGGTCTATAGTCAAGACTATAGACTGGTCTATAGTCAAGACTATAGACTGGTCTATAGTCAAGACTATAGACTGGTCTATAGTCAAGACTATAGACTGGTCTATAGTCAAGACTATAGACTGGTCTATAGTCAAGACTATAGACTGGTCTATAGTCTAGACTATAGACTGGTCTATAGTCAAGACTATAGACTGGTCTATAGTCAAGACTATAGACTGGTCTATAGTCAAGACTATAGACTGGTCTATAGTCAGGACTATAGACTGGTCTATAGTCAGGACTATAGACTGGTCTATAGTCAAGACTATAGACTGGTCTATAGTCAAGACTATAGACTGGTCTATAGTCAAGACTATAGACTGGTCTATAGTCAAGACTATAGACTGGTCTATAGTCAGACTATAGACTGGTCTATAGTCAAGACTATAGACTGGTCTATAGTCAAGACTATAGACTGGTCTATAGTCAAGACTATAGACTGGTCTATAGTCAAGACTATAGACTGGTCTATAGTCAAGACTATAGACTGGTCTATAGTCAAGACTATAGACTGGTCTATAGTCAAGACTATAGACTGGTCTATAGTCAAGACTATAGACTGGTCTATAGTCAAGACTATAGACTGGTCTATAGTCAAGACTATAGACTGGTCTATAGTCAAGACTATAGACTGGTCTA
>NW_023996196.1:0-47678 GCF_015586225.1 Lucilia sericata | reverse complement strand
AAACCCAATTTTTGCTATTCCAGTCAGGAGATGATGCATAGAAAGACAAATGTTATCTAAAGTTATTCCTTCGCTACGTGCTAAAATCTCTATCCTCATTATAAATTGCTCTACACTAATAGGATATGATAAACCATTAAAACTTACATTCCATTTAGAAATATTAGACAATTTGCGTAAATCTACATTATCAGACAGTACTGTTTCATCTTCATTTTGAAAGCTTCGATTTCCTGCGTAACTGTAATTAGTACGTTCATTTCTATCTTGTGGAAAATCTTGACTTCTACGAGGTCTACTTGGTGGTACTGAGCCAACGACATGTGAAATATGAGGATTTCTCCTGAAGTTTGGTCTATTTGTCCAGTTTGACGTATTGTTATTCTGATACCTAGGAGTTCTGCTAATCGCACCAGTATTAGTCATTGGTCTATTATCAGTTCTGATTTCCTTTGATGAAGCATTTGAGCAATTCGGACCAATATCCAAAAGATTCAGCGATTCCAAGCTTAAATTCGGAGTATTATTTCCGTTATTAGCTGGCATAGCCTGAGAAGTACTACTAGCGTTGGATGCTACTAAAGTACGTACAATACTGTTCAAATTATTTCTTAATTTATCAATGCATTCTTTTAGTTCAGGAGCCCTTTTCTGAAGCGCATCGAGCCTATTCATGACATGTTCGCCTTTAGTAACAGCCTTATTCTGTTTCAACACATCAGTTTTTTTCTTGTCAGATTGAATTAATTCATTTATCTCTTTTATTTTTTCTTCACAAATTTCATATTCTTGAGATGGTGTATTAATTGCTATAAAGTCTCTCTTTCTACTTCCCACACTCTTCCTGCATAATCTTCCTTAATCTTCCTGATAATATTCTCATACTTCCTTCCACTTCCATACCTCTTATTAACAATTCGTACCTCAATTCCTCGCTATCTAACAAGCCCAGATCCATGATTGCTACTTTACAATTACAATTTATAAAAATAATATATAATTTTATATCAATATAATTAATAAGAAAATTATAGAAAATATAATATTAATTAGTTTTTTTTTTTTTGTATATAAAGCAAAAATTAATAGTTACAATAATATTAGAATATATCTATATTCATATAAAAATTATAGTATAAAGAAAATAATTACAAAATATTGTATCTATATGTATATATATATATTTTTTTTTTATGTTTAGTTGGGCCTTAGTTTTCAAACCTGCTCACTTATGTATATGATTTATAGTGTTCTCTTCTTTCTCTGTATTTTTTTTTTTTTTTTATCACAAAATTATTCAATCAAGTTACTTAAAGTATACTTCGTAGGAAATTATAACCATGATAAAAATCTAACTACAAAGTATATACTGAATGAAGACTTCTCTTTAACCGATAAATTCTAATTCATTCCGTTTAAAATGTAAGATTACCTCTTAAAGTTTTCTAATTACATTTATAACACATGAATAATATTGTAATTAAAAGTTACTAAATTATGTTAAGTATTTTAAATTAGGAAAGGTTTTCAGATTTTTACAAATCCGAATTCCTGCCTGTGTTTGGGCGCCATTCTATTGTAGCGTGTACTTTGCTAGTGCGTGATATACCAGACAAATCGTAGTGCCACATTAGTTATTTAAGAGAACTAATCACATATCTATTCACATGTTCTCTTATAAGTTTGCCAGGCAAACACTCAGTGGTTGTCATGGGTCAGTGAATAGATATGAACGAAGAGAAATTTCAAGAAAACATTGTAGTATTGTTAAGAGATTATACTATAATCTCTCTAGTGCACAGTGTCACAAGTATGTCCACTTCGGCCCAAATTATTAACTCTAGCAACTCATTGTGGAATTTTTAAATCATTACAAACATTTTATTTCATATAATTCATTATATAAAAATACTTAAGAATAAATTTAGTTTTGTTAATTAGATTTAAGAGTATGTTATGTAAATTACATTAAGGTTTCAATTCATTTTTCTTATTTTAACTTACATTTATACATATACTTTACTTATCGTGGTTTGTTGTTGTTGTATTTTTAAAAGTTGTAGAGTAGAGCAATCATCAGGGAACAAATAATTAAACGGCCTATACCATGCAGTTTCTGTATATATAAAAATATCCCTTTTTATGACCTCTTCTATCGATTAATTGTTTAGGCTGTTTAGATAACTATAACTATCATTGCTTATATTCAGCAAACACCGAGTTTCCTGATGACACAAAAAGGAAATGTTATAATTTAAATTTCTACACTTTAATTACGCGATTTTTACCTCGGTAATAATTTATATGTAATAAGAAATGTGAACTTTCTTTTTCATATGACACCATAAATTTACTTTAAAAAATTTTAACAAGTAATTATAAACTCAATTAAATGCACTTTATTCTTGTTACATAAGATGCGTAGGCTTTTAATGCGAACTGTTCAAGTTTTATTATTCAATTGATCTCCAAAATTCTTGTTTTCATAAATCAATATTACTATTTTACGCACAAGAAGAATAACGGGACAAAATATTTTAAATTGAATATAAAGAATTAAATACGCATCAAATTTTTACCATATAAGGTAATAACGATATTCTCAATATGCAAACTTTATCGATTGAGTGGAGAGCGTTAAGAATTATAACAATTATCACACTACAGATGATATGGATAAGGAACAAAAAAAATTACACTACAGACTACAGGAAAATAGTACATATTAACACCGGGAGGAGTTAGAGAAAGCCCTCTTAGCACAATATCGCCGCTTTGAGCAAGAACACGAAGTGCAAATGAAAATTCTCAATCGCCGACAGTTGCCGCAAGAAGCTTTCGACGATTACTATAATGCTGTAATTAAGCTCCGAAACCAGCAGCAGCACCCATATGCGGAGGAGCAACTGATAGAGATCATGCGTGGTAATTTGAAACGATCTTTGGCGCAGATGATGTTTTCTATTCGGTTGAAAACCTTATCGGAGTTCTGTCGTGAGGTGAGGCGAGCGGAAAATTTAATTGCTAACCAGAGGCAGCTATATCAACGCGCAAATGTCACGCACAGACTGCATGAACTAGGTTGTGAGGATGCGGAACAGTCATTGATCGATTTGGAGGTAGATGGTATTCGGTCTACGAGTCAGTACGTATGTTGGAACTGTAAGGTCGTCGGCCACGGTTTCGTCGACTGTCCACAGCCCATAACACGGATGTTTTGTTTCCGGTGTGGGAGGGAAAATGTGGTGGCCCCAAAATGCCCTAAATGTCAGGGAACAGATCCCGGAACCCGTCTCGAACTGGGGAGGCGAGGTCGACCGAGGTGTAGGCCCAGTAGAGTGTAGGGAACAACAACAACAGCAACTACCAATAACAATTTTAAAGAATCCGAATAGGTCGGAGTTTGAGTTGGAACCTGAGCCTCGGCTTCGAGAACTCTAACCCCTACATATCCGGATTCAGCAGTATAATGAAGCAAAGAGTAGAATTTTCGGTAGGGTGTCAAATAAAATTAAAAAAGCAAGAGAGCGGTATAAGGTGAGGAAAAGGTTAAGACACGAAATTTCGTCAGCTTCACTCTATGAGGGTGAAGACTCACGATTATATACCCGGTTACAGATAGGCGGTCAGAAAATAGAATAATAATAGGCGGTCAAGGATGCCTATCCATTGCCGCACATTGAAGGTTTGCTCAGTCGTTTGGGAGACACGATATATATCTCTAGTGTCGACCTTAAAGACGCGTTCCGGCAGATACCACTAGAATCGTCTAGTAAAGAGAGAACCGCATTTACGGTGCCAGGACGACCACTTTATCATTTTACGGTTATGCCTTTTGGGTTTTGATTGTATCTCCAGATTTCGAGATACATCTGGAATTGCTGAAACGAGTATCTATCTGTTTAGCAAATGCAGGTCTGACCATCAATGTGGCTAAATCTAAATTCTGTTTCAAAGAGCTAAGGTATCTGGGTTACATAGTAGGTGGAGACTATAACTCGTTTTGCTTATCCTAAGTCAGCAAAACAGGTGCGGAGCTTCATGGGAGCAACAGGCTGGTATCGAAAATTCATACCAGACAATACAACCATTGCGGCCCCAATCTTTGAAACGCTGAAAAAGGGCAAGCAATTCAAGTTTACGGAGGAAGCTAAAGCTGCTTTTGATCGTCTAAAGGAAGCTCTGATTTCGAGTCCACTGCTTAATCACCCGGATTTCAGCAAACATTTCTACGTTCAGTGCGATGCGTCTGATGTAGTCATTGGGGCAGTGCTTTTCCAGAAGGATGATTCCGACGGAGAGCACCCAATTGCCTATTTTTCGCATAAACTAAGATCAGCGCAGAAAAACTATTCTGTAACTGAACGTGAATGTTTAGCTGTAGTTCTGGCGATTAAGAAGTTTAGACCCTATATAGAGTTAATGCCATTTACCGTCATTACGGATCATAGTAGCCTAAAGTAGCTGATGAGCTATAAAGATTTGACTGGTCGTTTGGCGAGGTGGAGTCTACATCTACAGGCGTATGATTTTACGATTGAGCATGGGCAGGGGAAGCAAAACGTTGTACCCGATACCCTATCAAGCTATGATATGGACGAAATCTCGTTAAACATACCTAAGTTGATCGATCTAACTTCAGTTTTTTCCGGTCAGAAGATTATCGTAACCTTATAGACACAGTCGAGAAAAATGCCGAACAATTCGTCTATAAACGCACTAAACCTTACGACGGTATATCAACGAACGAAGATTTCGCGTGGAAATTATGGGTACCGCTAGATCTGACAGAGGACATCATAAAAGCATGTCATGATTCCCCTCAAGCGTCTAATGGAGTCGTCGGTAAGACTCTTTATAGAGTAAAAGAATATTTTTATTGGCCGAATCAAAATGTCCAAATCAGAAACTACGTAAGAATGTGCCAAACCTGCAAGGAAGCTATGCCCGCGAACACTACGCTCAGACCACCGATGGGAGCCGAAGTCCAAACTGAACGCCCTTTCCAAAGAATCTTTGTCGATTTTCTCGGTCCGTACCCGCGATCTAAAAATAACAAATTTGTATTTTTATCGTCTTAGATCACCTAACCAAATTTGTGTTTTTAAAAGCTTTACCGAAGGCCGACACTAAAAACGTTGTGAAATTTTTAATTTCCGAAATTTTCCATAAATTTGGAACGCCGGAGACCATTGTCTCTGACAACGGGAAGCAATTTATTAGCAAAAATTTGCCGATGTTATGAAAAATTTTGGTATTAAACACGTCCGTACCGCGATCCACTCGTCGCAAGCCAATGCGTCCGAGCGTGTTAATCAGTCCATTCTAGCAGCCGTTAGGTCGTATCTGCTGGAAGACCACACAGAATGGGACAAACATTTGTCTGAAATTGAGTTTTCCTTAAGGTCTTCCGTGCAGTCGTCTATAGGAGTTACGCCTTACTTCGCTTTATTCGAATGAATATGATTGGCTATGGTAGTGTATACCAGTTGGCACGCAAATTTAGAATCTTAAACGATCCCGAAACTAACGTCATTCCGAATGCTGCTAGATTGGATTTGATACGGCAGAGAATTCGCGAAAATTTACACAAAGCTTACGCTCGCAACGAAAATCGTATAACACGCGGTGTCGTCCAATTAAGTTCATTTCCGGTCAGGAAGTCTACCGACGTAACTTCCAGCAAGAGTGATTTCAAAAAATTTCAATGCCAAATTCGCTCGGAAATTTCTAAAATGCCGAATTGTACGACCAGTCGGAAACAGTCTGTACGAGGTCGAGGATATGCAGGGAAGATCGTTGGGGGTTTTTCACGCCAAAGATTTAAAGCAATAGCTTTAGAATCTTTGGTGGTTCTAGTCCCAACATGTTCTCCTGCTTGTCTTTCGTCTGTCGTGTCTAGTAGTCAGCCTTATCTAATTGGTACTCGATAAGTAACTGTAATTGAATAAAGTCTTTGAGTTTGGTTCTTAATTGAAAATCTATCTCTCGCAGTGAATTTCTGTTTGGTATAATTGTTGTTGTATCCTGAGCAGTTTTCTAAACTTTATTTTGTTATTACTACCGAATTATGCACTTATTATAAGAAGAAAAGGTTCATATGGAGTCCGACATAAAACTACCTAAACTAGCTGTCCAGTATACTTAACATACTTACTAATTTATTCTACCGATTTTAACTTTACACTCACCCGGATTATCTGCTTCGCTCATGATCTGCTCCATTATCTGCTTCAGTATCTGCTTCATTATCTGCTCTCATTTGATTCTTATTGTAGTTGTTGCCATCTGAAGAAAAGTTCGGAAGACTTTAGTTAAGATTCAAATAATTTAAATTTAAATTTTCGATATTATTTTATAATACTTGCCAATTCCACTGTATGTTTTGAGTTAGCATCATAGGGTCCGTCCTTCACGAGGCATTTGAATTCCCACAGAACCTGTATGAAACAAAATATTATATATATACCTTTTTAGTTGAGAAAAGAAAAATTCCAAAAGAAAAAATAATGAATTTGTCGGAGAACATTTCTCTTTTATAATGCTTCTTTAGGACTTTTTCAAATCTTAACAGCACTTATACTAGTAAATTAATTTTGTTTTTATATTACTGTTTGGAAATGTCAAGGGGTATTTCTCGCCAAAGATCGAAGGATTTATCCTGAAATCTTTGGTGAATCTAGTCCTTGCATTTCCCACCTAGCTCTTTAACACAAGACTTACCTGAGTCTTCATTGAAGTCCATGTCTTCTAATCTAGTTTCCCCATAATGAATTAATAATCTGGAAAGAGAGAAAATATATAAAAAGCATTAGAAATAAGAAATAATATTCAAAGAAAAAGAAAATTCAAAATTTTATAAAAAAATATTAAAAAAAAAAATATAAAACTTTAAAACTATAATTTACAAAAAAATCTGAATTAACTTTTATTAGTCAATTTTTCATTATTTTTCACTTTTATTTGAGAATTTTAGTTTTCTTATATGCATTTATTCACAGCACACTTTTTGCGACCACCCGTTTTCGTTATTAATTTACTTTTTTTCACATTAGTTTTCTTTACATTTTGACCAAAATCTGACATTTGCTCAATACTGTAAATAAATTTAAGTTTTTAATTATTTCACAAACACCACAACCATAGCACAGTTCAATAGTTTTATTTATTTATTTACTTCAATCACTCACACTTTTATCCGCCACTGTATTTTCCAAAATTAGTTTTATTTTACACCACACAGTTTTTACACACCGGTTAAAATTTTCGCTTAATACCATAGAAGTATTTTTTTTTGTCACAATCACTTTTGTTCTCCACTGTATTAATTTTTTTTTACACCGGCTTAATTTTCCATCACTTTAGTTTTCAGTTTCACTTTCATTTTTATTCACTTTTATTTTTCACTGTAAATTCCGTTGTTAGTTTTTACTCTATTTTTTTTTTTATTCACCGTCAACAATTCAATCGCACAATAGTTTAATTTTATTTTCATTTTCAATTTTTCTTCACTTTAATTTTTTTTATTCCACTTTTGTCGCACACTGTAGATTTCATTTGTATTTTTTTCACAGACACAAATCCGATTTACACCATAATTTCATTTAAATTCATTTGTTTTTTTTTTTTTCTTTAATTTTACACTTTAAGTTTTGTTTACATTTCACTTTTATACCCCACTGTAATTTCTGGAAAATAATTTTTAAATTTTTATTGCATACCGGCAACAATTCTTTTTTCACTTTTATAAATTTTTTTTTGTTTTCACGTTTTTTTTTGTCCGTCCGCGCACTTTCTGCACTCACTGTGTTTTTAAAATTTTTTTTGTCCAAAAATTCCTGACAGCACTTTTATTTTCGCCAAAGCACTTTTTAATTTTAAGCACTTTAAATTCAGTTTCACTTACCTTATATATGTCCAAATCCAGAAATTACACCCGCACATACCCAATAGCTAACGGTAGTCACATTCCTGAAAGAACCCAATAAGCATTTTTGCTGGAATTAAAGTGTAAATCAATTTAATTCCAGTCAAACATTCAATTTTCAAGGGTTGAAATACACTTGCATTACACTTTAATTCAATAGCATTCTCCAATGAAAAGGAAACTTGAATTCAAGTCGAACATTCTAGTATTATTACACTTTAATTCAAGGCTTGAATTAAATTATAATTCAAATAGAAAAAATGCTTGAATTCCATCTTTGAAATATAGCTTAATTCAAACCTTTGAAGTATAAGGTAATTCAAGTAAAAAAAACAGTGATATTCAAGCATTTTAATGCCACTCTACTAATCTGCTAAATAAAATTAACTTGATTTTTTAATATTTAAATTATTTCATATATTTATGTAACACAAAATTATGTTAACAACAAAGTATTACTAAAAAAAATATGTAAATTTAAATATTAAAATTTTTAATAAATTTACTTAAAATAATGTAATGATATACATACATGTGTATATGTATGTAAACAAGTCTTTTAATTGTTTGCAAATATTAATTATAAGTAAAAATGTAAAGTAAAGTTTAGAAACATTTAGAATATATTGCAACAATTAAAATGATTTCTTTGTTTTTTTTGCCGTGTCGATTTTTTGCTTGCTGGAAAAACGTTATAACTACTTTTTCAAATTGTGATTCGCTGTGATCGGCAAATTTTTGGCGGTAAGCAACTGAATATTTGTAAATTTAGTCGAAAATCCACATCCAAAATATCAAATTTAAATAAATAGGTACCTTTAACTGCTAACATAGTTGAAATTTTTTTATCTCGATTTATCTTTGGAACCTTGCCAACAAAACTGTTTAGTAACATCATCTTCTACTGATTCTGGTATACTAGTTTCTCAAAATGTTCTTCTGAATCTTGAATTTTTGCCTCAAACTTAATAAAATCTTCTTTTATTGCATATGAAGTTTTAGCTAAATTAATTTTCAATTCATTACTTCGTTGATGGTGTTGTTTTGAAAAAGCGTTTCATTTTGAGGTAGATTACTTACATTTTGATTAACTTGCTAATTTTGAATCGAGTCGTTGCCTTGCGAGCGTTGAGCAAAAATTAATAATTTTTTCTGCATTTAATTATTTCTTCTTACTATGACACTTACTATAATTTTTGATTGAAACTTTCGACGGTGTATTTTTTTTTTTTATACCCACCATCAAAAAAGATGGGGGGTATATTGATTTTGTCATTCCGTTTGTAACACATCGAAATATTGCTCATAGACCCATAAAAGTATATATATTCCGGGTCCTTATTAAATTCTAAGACGATCTAGCCATGTCCGTCCGTCTGTCCGTCTGTCCGTCCGTCCGTCCGTCCGTCCGTCTGTCCGTCTGTCTGTTGAAATCACGATAGGGACCACACGAGAGGAGCTAGACAGTTGAAATTTTGCATAAATATTCTCTATTGTTAAGGTTTGTTTGGTATTGAAAATGGGCAATATCGGTCCACTTTTTCGGATAGCCCCCATACAAGTGGACCTCCAAAAAACAGCTTCAACGGGCATAACTGCTGCAGAAGTACAAGTATAGCGATGAAATTCGACATAAATAAGTTCCATATGAGCCAAAATCTTTGTACCAAATTTTTTCAGGATCGGCCCATAAATGACCCTACCCCCCATATAAGGTCCCCTTCTGAAAATGACTTTAACACTCATTACTGGCCCCAAAATGCAAGTATAGCGATGAAATTCGACATAAATAAGTTTCATGTCAACCAAAATCTTTTTACCAAATTTTTTGAGGATCGGTCCATAATTGACCCTACCCCTCATATAAGGTCCCCTTTAGAAAATTACTTTAACACTCATTACTGGTCCAAAAATGCGAGTATAGCGATGAAATTCTGTATAGATAAGTTTCTTACGAACCGAAATCGCTCTACGATTTTTTTTTAAGATCGGCCCATAAATGACCCTACCCCCCATATAAGGTCCCCTTCTGAAAATGACTTTAACGCTCATTACTGGCTAAAAAATACGAATATAGCAATAAAATTTTACCCAATTAAGTTCCTCGCGGGCCAAAATCTTTTTAATAACTTTAATATGGATAGGTCCATAATTGGCCCTTCTCCCCCTATTGGGTCCACTTCAGGAAATTGCTTTAACGCTCATTACTGTCTTAAAAAATAAGAGTAAAGCGATGAAATGCTACACACGTAAGTTTCTTACGAGCCAAAATCTCGGTACCAATTTTTTTTTTGGATCGGCCCATAAATGACCCTTCCCCCATATAAGGCCCCCTCTGCAAATAACTATACTGCTCATTACTGGCTTAAAAATATTAATGTAGTGACGAAAATTGACGCACATAAGTTTAATGCGTGCCAAAATCTCTCCACTAAATTTAGGGAGGATCGGTCCATAATTTACCCTACCGCCCATACAAGGTCCCCTTTAGAAAATTTCTTAAACGATAATTACTGGCTTAAAAATATGAGTTATGAAATACGGTTATAAAATTCGCTCCGAATTTCATGCGGAATGTGTCGGTAATTCACCCTACCCCCCCATATAAGCCCCTTTATAAAATTACATGAACGCTAATTGCTGGCATAAAAATGCGAGAACAGCGAATGTAAACAAGTTTTATATGAACCAAAATCAGTCTACAAAAAGTTATGAGGATAGGTCAACAATTGACCATACACCACATATGAGATCCTCTTTAGAAAATTTGATGAAGAAAACTCTGATAATTACAAGTACAGTACAAAATATTAAAAATTAATATTTTGTTAGTTCAAAAGAGCTCAGTCCATAATTGTCTTAAGCTATATTCCAAACATCACCCTGATGTTTATATGGGAGCATTCCTTTTACGGCATACGGTGTGATGGTGGGTATATGAGATTCGGCACAGCCGAATATAACACTCTTACTTGTTAATATTTTATTTTGATTTTTTATGCTAACAATGTTTATAATTCTTAAATAGTCAATACGATTTTAGGCATATAATATTCAAGTTTCCTGACAATTTATAAAACATTTTATATGTTCAAATTTGATAATAAAGTGATATTTTTTGTAAATGCTCAACGCATTGTTAAAGGTCAAGCATTCCTTTAACATTGTGAGTAATCAGTTAATAATTTGATTGTTTTAATCATCAACTTAATTGGTTTTTAATACATTTTCTACCAAACAAACTAATTCATTTGATTAATAAATTAATAAAAATTAGATTTTATTTTTATTAAATATTTAATTTATACAATTAATGAATTAATCAATTTTAAATTTTGTCTCAATTATTGATATTAATTGTTCTGATTAATTCGTTATTTGGAAAAAAAAGTATTTTTTTAATTTTTTTACAAATTTGATAATTGATATCATCATTTTGGTGATAGGTGCAAAACTTGCTTGATACAATTATTTTGATAATTGAAACATATTTTTAGTTTTTTCTGTGATTATGAAAAAAATTATCCTTTTAAAAAAGTCTTTAGGAAGTTTTTTATATAGGTAAGTTCAGCACAAAAAAAAGGATATTTAATTTCCACCAGATTATTTGAAAACAATTTTAATTACAAGAAAACATGTTATATGTTAATTTTAACTTTTCTATGTTTTCTAGCTAAAATAAAAATAAAACAATTTCTTGTATTTTCTTATAAAGAATTTAATTAAAGAAATGCTCAATTTCTTATATACTAAGAAGACATTTTTATTTGCATACACTTTCAATAACAATAGCACGCTTAACACCCTTTCGAGCGTAGAAATGAAAGAAAAAAGTTTTTTAATAAATTCACTTTCACTACACATGTGCGGCGTGGCATATGAGCTCCACTGTAGTTAATGGGAATTTAAGTGAAAGTATATTTACAAGTGTGGTAGGAGTATGTTGCCACATACACAGAAAAAAATATGCACATTTTTTTTCTTAACAATCGTTTGCTTAAATTTAATTTAGATTTTTATAAAAATTTTTATTTGGTTTTATAGCGAATTTGTTTGATTTTCAAGCAGAAGGAAAATATTTTCTAACAAACACTTTATTGAAATAAATTTAATTTTCAGTAAATATTTTTAATGGTTCAATAAATGTTTTTGTTTGAGTTTTATTTATATGTCAGCATATGGAATACAACAATAAAACTAGTTTTGGAATGTACTAAAATGAATTGATATAATTCTTACTTGGTTTATAACATTTAATGTATAAGTGTTTCAGTTTTCACAGTACAAATAATAGTTTCTAGAATGTGAAATAAATTTGTTGTAAGTATATAAGTACTTTTTTCTACAAATTTTAATTTTATAGAATTAGTAAAATTTTTGTTAAAATTCAATATATATTTTTTTAACAAAATTTTTATAGATTCAATAAAAAATTTTGCTTATTATTATTGCCAAAATAGAATAAATAATTTAACTGTTTCAGATAACCTATTTGCTTGAATTTCAGTACAAATACTAATAACTTGTGTTATTGTTTTAGTAAAATAATTGTTTGGAAATGTTGCGATTATTTATTAATGTTTTTCGTAAATAGTATATTATTTTAATAAGAAAAATCCTGAAATTTTTTCAATAAAGAATTTACGAATTTGAGTACTTGATTTTACGAATTTCGTGATAGGTCCTATTTTAGTTAAAAAAATACTTGGCTTTATGAATTTTTTGTTTGATTTTGAATTTCATTTTTTTCTGTGTATACACACATATTTTATCTACTAAATAACTGACTTTAAAGCCGCACTTAGCAGCAACATAAGATTCAATTATGCCACCAACAACTATAACGCCTCAAACAACAAAATAAATTTAAGTAAATAAAGATAGAACAAACAAGTTAGAGTGCTATATTCGGCTGAGCCGAATCTTAAATACCCTCCACCAGCTCTTTTATGTTAATACTTTTCTAATTGATCAAATATTTGTACAAATAAGTCTTCTCACACAGAAAAAAATGGATTTCAAAATCAAACAAAAAATTCATAAAGCCAAGTATTTTTTTTACTAAAATAGGACCTATCACGAAATTCGTAAAATCAAGTACTCAAATTCGTAAATTCTTTATTGAAAAAATTTCAGGATTTTTCTTATTAAAATAATATACTATTTACGAAAAACATTAATAAATAATCGCAACATTTCCAAACAATAATTTTACTGAAACAATAACACAAGTTATTAGTATTTGTACTGAAATTCAAGCAAATATGTTATCTGAAACAGATAAATTATTTATTGTATTTTGGCAATAATAATAAGCAAAATTTTTTATTGAATCTACAAAAATTTTGTTAAAAAATATATACTAAATTTTAACAAACATTTTACAAAAAATATTTAAAACAAAAGTAGTAAAAAAACAAGTAAGAAATTATAGTCGGGCGAGGCCGACCATATAATACCCTACACCTTTGACAACAATATAATGTGATTTAGTTGCCATAATAAAGCATTTAAGTTGAATTGTACCTTGCCTTAGGTATACATACTTAAGCCGTTTATTGTTGAATAAAATTGTGGACATTTAAGTGAAATTTTGATGGGGGCTTTTCATAGGGGCTAGGGTCATATGAGAACCTATTATTATGGAATTCGTGGGGGTCATCAAGTCTTGTATACAACTTGGTTATTGCAGCTTTTTGTCGAGATATGAGTATATTAAACATAATTATGAACTTAAAAGCCCTATTCGAGAGGTTCAGTTGTATGGGGGCTAGGTGAAATAATGGACCGATGTAAACCATTTTCAACAGGCTTCATCTACGGTACCATAAAAGATCATGTGCCAAATTTCATTGAATTATCTCCAAAATTGCGACCTGTAGTTTGATTACAAATTTTAAAAGCCCTATTCGGGGTTTCAGTTGTATGGGGGCTAGCTGAAATAATGGACCGATGGTAACCATTTTCAATAGGCTTCGTCTACGGTACCATAAAAGATTATGTGCCAAATTTCATTGAATTATCTCCAAAATTGCGACCTGTAGTTTGATTACAAGTTTTAAAAGCCCTATTCGGGGTTCAGTTGTATGGGGGCTAGGTGAAATAATGGACCGATGGTAACCATTTTCAATAGGCTTCGTCTACGGTGCCATAAAAGATCATTTGCCAAATTTCATTGAATTATCTCCAAAATTGGGACCTGTAGTTTGATTACAAGTTTTAAAAGCCCTTTTCGGGGGTTCAGTTGTATGGGGGCTAGGTGAAATAATGGACCGATGGTAACCATTTTCAATAAGCTTCGTCTACGGTACCATAAAAGATCATGTGCCAAATTTCATTGAATTATCTCCAAAATTGCGACCTGTAGTTTGATTACAAATTTTAAAAGCCCTATTCGAGGGGTTCAGTTGTATGGGGGCTAGGTGGAATAATGGACCGATGTTAACCATTTTCAATAGGCTTCGTCTACGATACCATAAAAGATCATGTGCCAAATTTCATTGAATTATCTCCAAAATTGCGACCTGTAGTTTGATTACAAATTTTAAAAGCCCTATTCGGGGGTTCAGTTGTATGGGGGCTAGGTGAAATAATGGACCGATGGTAACCATTTTCAATAGGCTTCGTCTACGGTACCATAAAAGATCATGTGCCAAATTTCATTGAATTATCTGCAAAATTGCGACCTGTAGTTTGATTACAAGGATTACAAGCCCTATTGGGGGGTTCAGTTGTATGGGGGCTAGGTGAAATAATGGACCGAGCTTAACCATTTTCAATAGGCTTCGTCCCTGGTACAATAGAAGATCATGTACCAAATTTCATTGAATTATCTTCAAAATTGCGAACTGTAGTTTGATTACAAGGTTTACATGGACGGACGGACAGACGGACGGACAGACGGACGGACAGACGGACGGACAGACGGACGGACAGACGGACGGACATAGCTAAATCGACTCAGAAAATGATTCTGAGCCGATTGGTATACTTTAAGGTGGGTATAGGATCAATATTATTGTGCGTTACAAACATCAGCACAAACCCAATATACCCTCCCCACTAAAGTGGTGTAGGGTATAATTACATATATACTTACAACATTTTTAAGAAAACGTTTCTAATTCTAGAATCTATTATTTTGTACTGTGAAAACTGAAACACTTATACATTAAATGTTATAAACAAAATAAGAATTATATCAATTCATTTTAGTACAATCCAAAACTGGTTTTATTGTTGTATTCCATATGCTGACATGAAAATAAAACTCAAACAAAAACATTTATTGAATCAGTAAAAATATTTACTGAAAATTAAATTTATTTCAATAAAGTGTTTGTTAGAAAATATTTTCCTTCTGTGTGAACATCAAACAAATTCGTTATAAACCCAAATAAAAATATTTATAAAAATCTAAATTAAATTTAAGCAAACGATTGTTAAGAAAAAAATTGTGCATATTTTTTTCTGTGCATGTCTTAAATAGAAAAATCCCAAGATTTAAACAGCTTAGATCTATTACAATTCCAAGATTTATTATAACGCCATTTTCTTTAATATTTTTATAGTGCTTAGCAATATTTAATAATTTGCATGTATGCATGTGTGTGAAAGATTTAAGGATTTTGAAAATACATACATATATATAATTTTGTTCTACACAAATTGATAATGCAAATAGTTAAATAAGGTTAAAGCGCTTTTAGGGGCAGTTCCTAGTATGGGAGATAAGATCAATTATAGACCGATCGTAAAAAATTCTTTAAGCAAAATTTCTGTACATAAAAGCTATATTTCAGTCAAATTTTGTATCTATATCGTAATTTAGTATAGCTTTATTTGGTAATGAGTAATGTGCGTTTAAGAGATTTTCGTAAAAGGACCTTGTATGGGAGCTATCACCAATTATGTATATAAAGACAAAATTTCAAAATTCTGTATCTATATCATTATTTGGTAATGACTATTGTTCACCTAAGTGATTTTCTGGAGGGGACCTAGTATGAGAGCTATGACCAAATATGGACCGATCGGGAACAAATTTCACAGTAATATTTCTGTGCATATAAACAATACTTGTACCAAATTTCATATGGATATCTTAATTTAGTAATGAGCTATGCGCGTTTAAGTGATTTTCGGGAGGGGACCTTGTATGGGAGCTATGACCAATTATGGACCGATCGGGAAAAAATTTCACAGTAATATTTCTATACATATGAGTAATACGTATATCAAATTTTATATGGATATATTAATTTAGTAATGAGCTATGCGCGTTTAAGTGATTTTCGGGAGGGGACCTTTGTATGGGAGCTATGACCAATTATGGACCGATCGAAAAAAACTTTCAGAATAACATTTCTATGCGTACGGGCAATACTTGTACCAAATTTTATATAGATATCTTAATTTAGTAATGAGTTATGCGCGTTTAAGTGATTTTCGGGAGGGGACCGTAACATTTCTGTGCATATGACTAATACTTATACCAAATTTTATATGGATATCTTAATTTAGTAATGAGCTATGCGCGTTTAAGTGATTTTCGGGAGGGGACCTTGTATGGGGGCTATGACCAATTATGGACCGACCGGGAAAAAATTTCACAGTAACATTTCTGTGCATATGAGTAATACTTATACCAAATTTTGTATGGATATCTTAATATAGTAATGAGTTATGCGCGTTTAAGTGATTTTCGGGAGGGGACCTTGTATGGGAGCTATGTCCAATTATGGACCGATCCAGAAAATTTTTTCTCTGAATGAATTCTATTGACATGAGATTTTAATTTGTGAAATTTTGTGAAGATATCAACATTCTGACTTAAGTTATTAACAAAAAACCCATTTTCCGGGAATATGTACTTTTGTATGGGAGGTATATGAAATTGTGGACCAATTCAGAAAATTTTCAGCAGGAATCAAGCTCTTGTGTAGAAACGAATGTGTGGTGATTTTCATGGAATTACCTTGCATAGTTTTCGAGAAAATTACATCAAAATGTGTAAAAAATGCTTATTTTTTCGAGGTTGTTTTAAATTTTGATTCATAACTTTTCCCGGTGTAAACCGATTTTGCCCATTTTCAATACCAAACAACTTAGGAAAATGAGGAACATTTTGGGTGAATTTGGTTAAACTCTATTGCTTCGTTTTATCGTGAGCGTGTTTTACACAGACAGGCGGACAGACGGACATTGCTAAATCGACTCAGAATTTGATAAGGACCCAGAATATATATACTTTGTTGGGTCTCAGATGAATATTTCTTGGTGTTACACACGGAATGACAAAGTTATATATACCCTCTATCACCACTGATGGTGGTGGAGGGTATAAAAATACATACTACCACATAATGTTGTACAAATCTTACTGCCTGCTACAATTGAATGTATGTATGCCTGACTGGTAGTGTGTCTTAAGTTTTTAAATACTTATTTAAGAGTTTTATATGCAAACATAGTGAAAGACAAGAAATCAGACAATTGAAGTCTCAACCTTAGTACACAACTGCATTTGCATAAGTTTGGGGCGTATGATTGATATATAATTGCCTTAATATGAAGTCACAACACGTATACGTATCTTTATACATAAAAAATATGAATATTGCTGACTTTTTCTTAAAATTTATTAATTTAAATTTAACTTGTTTAGCAATTAATTAAAATAATTTCATTTATAAAATTTACAAATCTCAATAAGTTTTTTAACACGAAGTTTTTCCTAAATATTGTCTTTTACATTTTAGGTTCCCCTATAAACATTACATTCATTTCACACAGTGTTTTATTCAAATTCTTCCGTTTATTATTTTCCATTGTATTTTTGGCTTAAACTTCGCAGTACAAAAGTCAATGTCAAACCAAACAAAAATGCCAAAAATTTCTACTAAACATACTGATAAGAATGGCAAAAAAACTATTCCTTAACTTAGAAAACATACACCAAATAAATATTATAATTTTTCTCTAAGTGCAGGAAAAATATCATTTATAGTTAAAAACTTTTGTCTTTTATTTTGCTTCAATATTAAAACTCAAACAGAGAATTTAAGCAGGAAAGTGTGGAAAACAATTTTTGTAGATGATTTACGTACACACATACGTATGTACATATTTAAGTATATTTAGTACTGCGTACATCAAAATGTACATTGTACTACATACTCCTACTTAAACACACACACATTTAACAATTATGGCATTAACTTTGGTTGGCTGCGTTGCTTTGAAAGCGTTGACGTAAAGTAACAATCACACTAAATGGTATTAATGAGTTCTCCACACACATACCACTAGACCGTTACATATAATCACAAATTATCAGCAACACTGAAACAAGCAGCAGGAGCAAAAAGGACGTTATTACACACAAAATAATTTGTTAATATACAACCATACTTCACTCAGTGTATGGTTGTACAGTAACAACACTTACAAAATTAGTTTCAATTGAAGTCAGTTTTGGAAGTAGTTTCAATTAAAGTCAGTTTTGGAAGTATTTTACAATTTTATACTAAAAATGGTTTTTAATCCAAAAAAGTTGTTGACACTTTTTATATTAAAAGTAGTTTCTTTACTAAAAACAGATGTTTGTACTTAAAACTGGTTGATATACTAAAAACTGTTTTTTATACAATAAACTGGATTTATACAAAAAACATAAGTTTATATTAAAAACAGGTTCTTGTACTAACTAAAAGCTGTTTTTAATACTAAAAACTGGTTTTTGTATTAAGATATGGTTTGTGTACTAAAAACTTGTTTTATATTAAAAACTGGTTTTAATATTAAAAACTAGATTTTATAATAAAAACTGGTTTTATTTAAAAAAATAGTTTTTATACTAAAAACTCGCTCTTGTAATAAAAACTGGTTTTGGTACTAAAAGCTGGTTTTTATACCCTACACCACTTTAGTGGGGAGAGTATATTGGGTTTGTGCTGATGTTTGTAACGCACAATAATATTGGTACTATACCCACCTTAAAGTATACCAATCGGCTTAGAATAATTTTCTGAGTCTGTAATCAAACTACAGGTCGCATTGAAGATAATTCAATGAAATTTGGTACATGATCTTCTATTGTCCCAGGGACGAAGCCTATTGAAATTGGTTAAGATCGGTCTATTATTTCACCTAGCCCCCATACAACTGAACTCCTGAATAGGGCTTGTAAATCTTGTAATCAAACCATATGTCGCAATTTTGAAGGTAATTCAATGAAATTCTATGGTACCGGAGACGAAGCCCGTTGAAAATGGTTAACATCGATCCATTATTTCACCTAGCCCCCATACAACTGAACCGGACGAAGAGGGCTTTTAAGTTCATAATTACTAATTGTACTAAAAACTTCTTTTGACTCCAATAACTGGTTTTTGTACTAAAATCCAGGTTTTATACTAGAAGTAGATTCTTATGTTTGAACAGTTTTCTACTAGCCATGTCCGTCCATCTTTCGAAATCACAATAGAGGCCACACTAGAAGAGGTTTGGAAGAGCATAAGATAAGAGCAGTATTGGTCCACGATTTCATCTAGCTCCTATACAGGAGGTAAACAGCTTAAAGGTTCATAAATTATATCACAATAGAGACCACACTAGAGGAGGTTTCGAGTAAGATAAGATTTGTTTGGTATATAAAATAGGCAATACGATGGTCTACGATTTCACCTAGCTCCTATACAAGAGGTAAACAGCTTAAAAGGTCATAACGTGATATAATTTTGCACTAACTGAAACTATTTATGGCAGACATCGGACAATAATTGATCAAAACCCCTTATGTAAAGTCTCCCTTCAGAAATTTTAATCTCCATTAATAATTTCAAAATAAACATAGTTTTAAGGAATAAAAATCTCTATACCAAATTGTATAAGGGCCGGACTCCTTCAGAAAATTACTTTATGTCTCAAATCTGGTTTAAAATTAAAAATATTTGTATAAAATTCAACAAAAATAGGGATTCTGTTTATATGAACCAAAATCTGTCTGTCAAAACTCGGACCATAATTGACTCTATTCCTAATATTCCAAGGTCGCTAAAAAATGTGTTTAAAAAATAATATTTTGGAATAGCAATTTTTATAAATTATCTAAGTGCAGTTGTAATGTACGTATAAAAGAGCTTATGCATCGCATCTCATCTCATATACGTACATACGTATAGTTATACACATACCACCCGTGTTTTAGTTGTTCACTTAAAAGTACTTAACACAAATACAAACACAATATGTAGAAATTTATGTATGTCACGATATGAGTATCTGAATTGTAAGTATGTTTATACACTTTGTACTTACTTGTATTTTATACTGTCACGAAAAAGCGCGTAAAAAGCTTTAATAATCACACCAGAAAAAATGCGTCAAGAGACACAGTAACCAATTTATGATATTTTTGTTGTCTTGTTTTTGTTTTAAACGTTTTATAAGACATTTGGTTCATTTGCGTTTACACGCCAAGAAATTACTTGTAACAAGACAGCGTAACACTTGTTCTGTTGCATAAATTAAAGAAATTGAAAAAATTTATAAAAGTTTTCGCGACATGAAAATGCTGACTTTTTAAAATAATTATTTAATTTAAATTTCTTGCACGCTTACACATGCTGTATAAGTAGACAGCATACTTTTGGAAAACTTTTCTTTGTTCATTTCTTTTTCTTCGCTTGGTGTCATCTACAGCTACATACTAGTGTTGTCACCAAACTTACTTACATTTACACAAGTACAAGTGCAACAATTAAAATGTTTGAAGTTGGAAACAGTTGGTCAAAAGTTTATTGACTTTTGGTTTTGCTAGATTTATTTCTTCTTTTTACATGTTTTCCATTTGTAGAGAAAACAATCTTGAAATTTACTTTTTTAAAATCTTCTTGTTGTTTTGTATTTTAATTTTTGTGGTTTACAAGATTTTGTATAACACTCAAATTGTCTTAAAAGTTTTCCTATGAGTGTCTAATCGAAGTCAAATGTAAACCTAAAGCAATAAGAGATTTTTTGGTTTCGAATTAAGTAAATACATACATATTTATTAGGAAAAACTTTGTCCGGAACAATTTAAACAAATTCAATTTATTGCATAAATTTTTTATTTAAATAAATTTGCCTTCATTTTCATTATTTTATTGTTAAATTTATACCTTAAACTGTTAAATTTTATTTCAATTTAAAACAAATTGTATCGATTGTTATTTTTATGTATTTTCTAAATTTTAAACTTTTTATACCCTCCACCACCATCAGTGGTGATAGAGGGTATATATAAGTTTATCGTTCCGTGTGTAACACCAAGAAATATTCATCTAAGATCCAACAAAGTATATATATTCTGGGTCCTTATGAAATTCTGAGTCGATTTAGCTATGTCCGTCTGTCCGTCTGTCTGTCTGTGTAAAACACGGTCACGTTAAAACTAAGGAAAGGAAATCAACCAAATTCACCCAAAACATTTATTATTATTCTAAGCAGTTTGGTATTGAAAATCAGCAAAATCGGTTCTCGACGTAAAAAGTTATGAGTAAAAATTTTAGACTACCTCGAAAAAAATTACGTTTTTTTCATAATTCTTTTGAAGTTTTCTCAGAAACTACCAAAGATATTTCGATGTATTTTGTCACACTTTATTTTTTCATGGCAGTGATCAATTATGTTGAAAATCTTTAGAATCGATCAAATATTTCCCATAGCCCCCATACAAAGGTATATATTCCCGGAAATTAATTTATCGTTAATAACTCCCTCAAATATATCGGTACCAACACAAAATTTTATACATGCAAATATAATATGAACAGAAATCATACTGCCAACATAGATCTCAGTCGGTCCACAATTGGTCATAGCTCCCATACAAGGTCCACTTCCGAAAATCACCTAAACGCACATATTTCATTGATGAATAAAGCTATTGTGATAAAGTTCGAGTTAAATATGTTTTATGTACATACAAATCATTCTACTAAATTTTTTACGGATCGGTCCATTATTGGTCATAGCTCCCATATAAGGCCCACTTCCGAAAATCATTTAAATGCTCATATTTCATTGTCATATAAAGCTATCTTGATAAAATTCGACACAAATATGTTTAGTCTAAATATAAATCACCCTACGAAATTTTTTCCGGATAGGTCCATAATTGGTCATAGCTCCCATATAAAGTCCCCTTCCGAAAATCACTTCAACACATATATTTCATTGAATTCTAAAGCTATTGGGACCAAATTCGACAAAAATACGTTTTGTGTACATTCAAATCATTTCACCAAATTTTTTACGGATCGGTCCATTATTGGTCATAGCTCCCATATAAGGTCCACTTCCGAAAATCACTTAAAAGCACATATTTCATTGTCAAATAAAACTATCGTGATAAAATTCGATATAAATATATTTCGTATAAATAACAATTATTCTACTAAATTTTTTCCGGATAGGCCCATAATTGGTCATAGCTCCCATATAAGGTCCACTTCCAAAAATCACTTAAACACATATATTTCATTGAATTCTAAAGCTATTGGGATAAAATTCGACAAAAATACGTTTTGTGTACATTCAAATCATTTCACCAAATTTTTTACGGATCGGTCCATTATTGGTCATAGCTCCCATATAAGGTCCACTTCCGAAAATCACTTAAAAGCACATATTTCATTGTCAAATAAAACTATCGTGATAAAATTCGATATAAATATATTTCGTATAAATAACAATTATTCTACTAAATTTTTTCCGGATAGGCCCATAATTGGTCATAGCTCCCATATAAGGTCCACTTCCAAAAATCACTTAAACACATATATTTCATTGAATTCTAAAGCTATTGGGATAAAATTCGACAAAAATACGTTTTGTATATATTCAAATCATTTCACCAAATTTTTTACGGATCGGTCATAGCTCCGATATAAGGCCCACTTCCGAAAATCAGTTAAAAGCACATATTTCATTGTCAAATAAAGTTATCTTCATAAAATTCGACACAAATATGTTTTGTCTTTATATGAATCACTCTACGAAAATTTTTCCGGATAGGCTCCCATAGAGGGTCCACTTACGAAAATCACTTAAACGCACATATTTCTTTGAATAATAAACTATCTGGATAAAGTACGACTTGAATAGGTTTTGTGAGCATATAAATCATTCTACCAAATTTTTTCCGGATTGTTCCATATATGGTAATAGCTCCTTCAAAAAAATCACTTAAACGCACATATTTCATTATCAAATAAAGATATCTTGATAAAATTCGACACAAATATGTTTTGTGTAAGGTCATAGCTCCTATACATATAAAGTCCACTTCCGAAAATCACTTAAACGCACATATTTCATTAAATAATAAATCTATTGTAGTAAAATTCGACTTGATTTTTTTTTTTTTTGGCATATAAATAATTATACGAAATTTTTTTTATCGGTTGATAATTGGTCACAACTCCCATATAAGGACCATTTCTGAAAATTACTCAAATGCACATTAACAATCAAAGTTATCGGGATAAAATTCGACATAAATGTGTATTTTGTATATATAAATCATTCTACGGATTTTTTCTTCCGGATCGGTCCATAGGTTGTCTTAGCTCCCATATAAGGTATACTTCTGAAAATCACTTAATACCACTTAATTCGTAATTAAATGATTATATCCGGATAAAATTCAAAATGAGTATGTTCTGTGTACAGATAAACCATTATATTAAAATGTTTTCAAACTGGCCTATTAATATACATTTTTCTCGACCTAATTAAAATTAGTTTGACATATGCATAAATGTTTGTACCCTCAATAAGGAAACAAAAATTTTGCCAAGTTATCTAAAAATTAGATATTTAAATGGGTTTCAATAAAAAGTAGCTTGCTGTTGGAGGGTATTTAAGATTCGGCATAGCCGAATATAGCATTCTAACTTGTTATTTTACATTTTTTCACCTAAGACAGCAATCACTTGTCTTCTTTATAGACATTTAACATTTTTATTATACTTTTGTTGGCAATTGTTATTTATTTTATAGCCCAGTCACTCATTTAAAATAGCATTAAGGAATTTTTAGTGGAAATACTTCAATTTCTTTAAGTGTAGAGGATATTTATTTCAGCATTTATTTTTTCTTGCTTTTGCGTTAGTTAGT
Organism: Lucilia sericata; assembly: GCF_015586225.1. Classification (NCBI taxonomy): domain Eukaryota; kingdom Metazoa; phylum Arthropoda; class Insecta; order Diptera; family Calliphoridae; genus Lucilia; species Lucilia sericata. Next base: position 23,587 of record NW_023996196.1, on the reverse strand, counting down.
TAGTTAGTTAGTTAGTTAGTTAGTTAGTTAGTTAGTTAGTTAGTTAGTTAGTTAGTTAGTTAGTTAGTTAGTTAGTTAGTTAGTTAGTTAGTTAGTTAGTAGTTTAGTTAGTTAGTTAGTTAGTTAGTTAGTTAGTTAGTTAGTTAGTTAGTTAGTTAGTTAGTTAGTTAGTTAGTTAGTTAGTAGGTTAGTTAGTTAGTTAGTTAGTTAGTTAAGTTAGTTAGTTAGTTAGTTTAGTTAGTTCGTTATTAGTATTAGTTAGTTAGTAGTTAGTTAGTAGTTAGTTAGTTAGTTAGTTAGTTAGTTAGTTTAGTTAGTTAGTTAGTTAGTTAGTTAGTTAGTTAGTTAGTAGTTAGTTAGTTAGTTAGTTAGTTAGTTAGTTAAGTTAGTTAGTTATTAGTTAGTAGGTAGTTAGTTGTTAGTAGTTCAGTTAGTAGTTAGTTAGTTAGTTAGTTAGTTCGTTAGTTTAGTTCGTTAGCTTAGTTGTTAGTTAAGTTAGTTAGTTAGCTTAGTTAGTAGTAGTAGTTAGTAGTAGTTTAGTTAGTTAGTTCGTTAGTTAGTTAGTTAGTTAGTTAGTAGTTAGTAGTTATGTTAGTTAGTTATTAGTTAGTTTAGTTAGTTAGTTAGTTAGTTAGTTAGTTAGTTAGTTAGTAGTTTAGTTAGTTAGTTAGTTAGTTAGTTAGTTAGTTAGTTAGTTAGTTAGTTAGTTAGTAGTATTTTTTAGTTGGTTGAGTTAATTACTTTGGTTGGTTATTTGGTAGGTTGGTCGTTGATTGGCTGGTTGGATGGTTAGTAGAATGGCTCGTTGTATTTCGTAGTATTTCGTTCAGTCTGATATCTCCATTTCTATTTTGTTTTATATTCATGTACTTTCTCAAGCTAGGTGTGCATAAGTATGTGTGTATTGCATACATACATTTTATGTAAGTGTGATGTACATCAATATTAAGTTTACTTTGTGGCTGCTCATGAGTACCTAAGTATCTAAACATCTACTAAATGCTCAAAATATATGCTATAAAATTGAGATTTTTTCCTCTTGTAAGTCCAACTTCATAGTAAACAGCAGGAATACTTTTAAGCAGATATAACAACAACAATCTCAGACAAACAACTACTACAAATACAAGTAGTTTTAGTAAGTAGTGTAACAGCATGAATTACCGCAAGTACATATAATAAAAGGGGAGAGAAAATTGTAAGTCCCTACGCAAACATTAAACAACTGAGACTAAGTAATCAGCAGCAACTGCATACATAGAATTATTTAGACTGTTTGTATTAAAAAGGATTTATCATTCATCTATTCGGCCAACCATTCAAATTGTTCATTCGTACTAAAGTTTATTTGTTCTCTTCTCTCTACTTTTCGGTTTGTTTAATTTTTGTTAATTTGCCAATTTTTTGTGGCTAAAATGACAATAATTGTTGGCACATTTTTACTTATTATTCCTTAGTTACTGCTGTTGCTGTCACAGTTTATTCATTGATCAATGTTTGTTTTTAATTTTTTGTTTGATTATACGTATTGCTGCACATTTATATTCATCGAAAAAAATCAATAACAAAATCATCATTTAGTGTAACATGTTTATTATTAACTTGTCTTCAAATTACAGGATAATATATAAATACATATTGTCTGTAACGAATTACATATTAGCAAATATAGGAGAAAGTATTTTTAATGACCAAGTAAAAATAAATTACAGAAGAATTGATTGTTTTCCCTACCTAATGTAGAAAGCAAAAACCTATACTTAATATTGTAATTAATGATGTGGAAATTAAGTAGAAGTTAGCAATAACTTACAGACAAGAAATTAGGCTAAACTAATTCGTCTGTGAAAATGTATGTTTGTATATTTGTATCCACTTAATTAAGCACGATTGAAGGTCAAAAGATGACACATGATTAGTAAGTATTTTCTGACTTTTTTACAAAAATTTAACACTCAAAGATTAATAAAAGAAATTTTGTCAAACCAATCAAGCATTTGGAAAATGTATTATATTTAATATTGTACAATTTTTACAAATACCTGAAAATATACTATATTTATATACATACAGTGGCGAGCAAAACTGGATACATGTTTAGCTAATAAGACTTAAAAATGCTATAAAACCCATAAAATAAAGGAAAAATAATAAAGTTTTCAATTTTAAATATTCAGTAAAGCAATATAAAAAGAAAACAAAATTAAATTCATGATAATTAAATATTAATCTAAAAATTAAAACATATTTATAAATAAAGTCGAAGTATCCAGTTTTGCACGTTTTAAAAAAAATTTGATTTTTAATATTTTGTGCAAAGTCCTTTTGCTTTTATGACACTTTTTATACGTTTAGGCGTACTTTTGACCAAGGTCTCAATGGTCCGGTGCGGAATACTAGACCACTCCGTTTGTACTCTCGACCAAAGTTCTTTAAGATTTCTTGGTGCATTATCGAATTGCGCAAGACGTTTTTTTAACAAAGCCCATAAATTTTCAATTGGATTGATTTCCGGGCATTGAGTTGGCTATTGCATCGTTTGAAAATTCTGCACTGAAAGCCAATTCTTTACGATTTTTGCCGTATGCTTCGGATCCCCATCCTGTTGGAGTATAACCTCTGACTCTGGATATGCACATTCTTCCACAAAATCTGGAATATTGGATTGAAAATACTCAAATAATCCTCCTTTTTCATTATAGCATCTAATTTTACTAAAGAACCGAGATTCTACCAAGTGAAACAAGCCCACACAATCAGACTACCACCCGCTTGTTTCACCCTTTTGTTTTACTTGGTGCTTTTTTAAGCTTTCATAAGGGCGGTGCCAGTAATATTCCTTGCCATCAGACTGAAAACGATTAGTTTTCGTTTCATCGGACCATATAACCCTTCATCGGACCATATAACCCTTTTCCAGTCATCAACACTCCAATTTTTATGGTTCTTGCTAAATTTAAGACGATCCTTCGCACTTTTTTCTGATAACGCTGGTGTTTTCTGCTTTACGGCTGATATAAGGCCAATTCTACGAAGAGCTCCCTGGACTGCCCATTCACTTAAGGACTTATTTATGGCGACTATAGCCTGTTTTTTGTATTTTTACCTGTTTGGATGTCAATAAACGCTCCATAGTTCTGGCATCTCTCTCCGAAAGCAAACACGATCGACATTTCTTAACTTCTGGTGTGCTCATATTTTTCTTTTTCGCACTTGTAGCACTCTTCGGTGGCAAATTCCTAACTTCTTGGCAATTTGACGAGCACAGTAATTATTTTTTGTCATTTCGACCATTTGGTTTCCCAATAAACTTGATATTTTTCTAATTAAAACTAGAAAATTAAAATATTTGCAAAAAAATTACAAATATGACTCAAAAATGGTAACTGTTTGTTTTGATGCTTTCTTCAAAGGTAAATCAAGTAGCAGTACTCAAATTCATTGTTATTTTTAAATTTACTTGTGTTGCTAGATTAATTAAATTTAAACGTGCAAAAGTGGATACATAGACTTTTTTAATAAAATTAGCTAAAACTTGAGATAAAGTTTCAATATTCGCGAATTTTCTATTGTTTTATTTTCTTATTCTTCTATTGCTTATTTTAAAACCAATATAAAATTTTTGTTTAATATTTTCTGGATTTTATTGGGTTTTTAGCATACACTTGATTGATATGTATCCAGTTTTGCTCGCCACTGTACATATAGATATATTTTAATAGACATATAATTCCAGGAATATTCTTGATTTATTGTTGCATTAAATATTGCATTAAAATTTAAATGAAATAAATTTCTTAACTTAATAAAAAATTTATAAATTTTCATGATTTACAATTTAATTATAAAATAATATTCTGATAATAAGAAAAACAACGTTAATACTCATGAAACATATTTTACAATTAAATGTATAAAAATTTAGTAGAAATTCTATAAAAAACATATTACATATATCGTGGTTATAGGTTATGCAACTAAAATCATTGATCCATAAATGGATTTATGAAATTAATGTTAAACTTTAGGGATTAAATTCTTAAAAAATTAATTTTAATTAGTGATGATGAAAATAACATTAAATGCGATAAACAGCAGCGAAAAAAGAGCAACAGCAAATTATTTTTGTATGAAAAATATGTGTATTTTTTTCAATTTGGCGGTTTTAATTAAAACAATACGCACACAAACAAACACGCAAAATGTTTTGCAAAAAGGACAACATGAAATGTAAGCTTTTCAACAATAGCCTTAAAGTAGACTATGAAAAACGGTTACAGTCACTCTCTTACTCTTAATGAAACTAACGTTTTAATTGTTGTTGTCATTTGTTGAGATAACGGTCACACACACACACATTTACAGTCACACTTATACGCGGAGCCATCAATTCATTCAGCCATTTACTCATTTATCCTGTTTCTTCTCGCTCTACACTGTTTCCTCTACTTAATTGTTATTTTAGTAGCATTTTTGTAAGTATGTGTTTGTTTAAATTTGATAAGTGTGTTCGTGTTTCTTTTGTTTTTGTCATTAAAAGAAAAATGACAAAATCGTTGTATTATCTGCTTAATTTTGTAAAAATTCTTCTTAAAGTTTGTTTATACAAACCACAAGCTCATTGTTGTTGAGGTTTTTATACCCACCATCAAAAAAGATGGGGGGTATATTGATTTTGTCATTCCGTGTGTAACACATCGAAATATTGTTCACAGACCCCATAAAGTATATATATTCTGGAACCTCGTAAGATTCTAAGACGATCTAGCTATGTCCGTCCGTCTGTCCGTCTGTCTGTTGTTGGCACGATAGCGTCCACAAAAAAAGAGATATTGAGATGAAATTTTCCCAAAATATTATTATCAGAAATGTTTGGTATTGAAAATGGGCAAAATCGGTCAACGATTTCACATAGCCCCCATACAAATGTACCCCCCGGAATATTGTATAAAGAGCTTCAAACATTCACAAATTCGTTGTTTATGAAGCAAATGCCACAAAATTTCGCATAAGTCGATTTTTTGACTACCGAAATAAAATTCTGAATTACGGCGGAAATAGCACCACAATTGGCCCTACCCCCCATATAAGATCCCCTTTTTAAAATGACTTTAACGCTCATTACTGGCTTAAAAATACAAGTATAGCGATGAAATTTCACAAAAGTAAGTTTTATACGAGCCAAAATCTCTCTACCAAATTTTATGTGGATCGGTCCATAATTGACCCTACAACAACGCCCCCCCCAAATAAGGTCCCCTTCCGAAAATGACTTTAACGCTCATTATTGGCGTAAAAATACGAGTATAACGAAAAAATTTTACATAAGTAAGTATCTTAGGAGCCGAAACATTTCCACCTTATTTTACGTGGATCGGTCCATAATTGACCCTACCCCCAATATAAGGTCCCCTTCGTAAAATTACTTTAACGCTCATTACTGGCTTAAAATTACGACTATAGCGGTGAAACTTAACAGAAGTAAGTTTTATACTAGCCAAAATCTCTCTACCAAATTTAATGTGGATCGGTCCATAATTCACCCTACCCTCCATATAAAGTTCCCTTCAGAAAATGACTTTATCGCTCATTATTGGCGTAAAAATACGAGTATAGCAAAGAAATTTGACATAAGTAAGTACCTTAGGAGCCAAAATCTTTCCACCAAATTTTATATGGATCGGTCCATAATTGACCCTACCCCCCATATAAGGTCCCCTCCATAAAATTACTTTAACGCTCATTACTGGCGTAAAAATACGAGTATAGCAATGAAATTCGACTCAAGTAAGTTCTTTCAGATCCCAATTCTCTTAACCAAATTTTTTGTGGATCGGTCCTTAATTGACCCCCCCCCCCACATATAAGGTCCCCATCAGAAAAATAATTTAACGCTCATTACTGGCCTAAAAAATGAGTAAAGCGATGAAATTCGTTATAAACATGACCTGTATGAACCAAGATGGTTCTACAAAATTTTACGAGGATCGGTCTGTAATAGACCATCCCCCATATAAGGCCCCTTCAGAAAATGACTTTTAAACTAAATACTGGCTTAAAAATACTAGTAGATCAATGAAATTCGACATAAACTAGTTTTGTATGAGCTAACATCTCTCTACAAAATGTTGTGGGGGTCGGCCTATAATTGACCCTACCCCCCATTTAGACAAAAATACTCTAACGCTCATTACTGGCTTAAAAATGCGAGTACAGTGATGAAATTCGACACTGATAAGTTCTATAGGAACCGAAATCTCTCTACCAATTTTTATGAGGATCAGTTCATAATTACCCCACCGAAAATTTTTACAACGCTCATTACTGGCTGGAAATTTTACACAAATATGATTTGTATAAATAAAAATCGTTCTACGAGATTTAAGGATGATCGGTTCATAATTAGTCTTACGCCCCATATAAGGTCCCCTTAAGAAAATTGCTTTAATTGGCTGAAAATACGAATACCGCAATGCAATTCGACATAAACTAATTTTAAGTTAAAATCTTTTTACCATATTTTATGAGGATCGGTCCATAATTAACCCTAACCCTGTACAAGGTCCCTTTAAGAAAATTACTTTAATGTTCATTACTGGCCTAAAAATATAAGTAGAACTATAAAATTTGAAATAAGTAAGGAACTGAAATCTTCCTACCGTCAAATCCGAAATCTTCACTGTCAATAGTTGAATCCCCATTAAGAGAACTATTTCAAATATTACCCTGATGTTCACATTAGTATCGATATATAAAAATAAAATATTCAAAATATCAAAGTTTATTTATATGGCAGTGATTTGATGGTGGGTATATAAGATTCGGCATAGCCGAATATAACACTCTTACTTGTTTAATTTTTAGCTCTTTCCCATTCCCAACCATCTACATGTACTCTTATGGATCCACTTCAATGCTTACTAGGTTTTATTTTCAACTATGGCGCAAAAAAGGATTCTATGATTTTAATCTATTGTAGCTGTTGCTGCCGTTTGTTGTTTAGTTACTGGTGTTGCTGGTCTCTTTTTGTTTTGGTAACTTGAGTTGATAAAGTGTTTTAACGCGTTTAAACCCAGTGCCATATGTTTAAACAAATGTTTTGACAAGTTTGTCATTAATGGTTTTCACCCACCACTACTACTATACTCATCCAAATTAATATATAGCCAGTGTGTTTGCATTTTAAACATTTTATACTTTAAACCTGACATTTTATAGACTTTTGTTTACCTAGAATGTCCATAAAAATCCATTGTATGTTTTAACGACTCTTACCTTTTTTATCGTCTTTTCCTACACTGTTTGTTGGTAATAAAAAAACGCTATGGTCGATTATTTTAATCATCAAATCATGAGATTGTTTCAATGTATATTAAGATTTTCTTGCCGCCACCTTTCACCGGTTTATAAATATTTAAATTTTATCTTTTGCACGAAAATAATAACCAACAAATGCTAGTAGAAATTAAATATAATTACATCAACAGAGGAAAAAAAATAAAGAAATATACAAATAGAATATTAACATTAAACCTTGATAAAGAAAGAACCTGCTGTTATGTTCAAAAGATAAAGAGTTTTATAGGTTTATCGGCAGTAGGCCAAAAGATGTAAATATATAAAAGTGAATTTCTTATTTTATTAATTTAAATAGCTAAACGGGGAAAATAAAGTTTAATTTAAATTTTAATTTAGATTTAAACTAAAATTTAAAACTTTCTTTAATGGAAAATTAAATATAACTAAGTAGCTATACTCAATGTGTTTTGCTACCCCAAAAACCAATTCAAACCCCTTCCTTACGATTTTGAGGATTCCTGCTGTATCAGTTTTTTCAGATAAGCGATTCTTTATACGAATTTTTCTACTCTATAGGGGCTGCTAATCCGCCAAAAGTGTACATGAATGTCAAGTTGTCCTTGTCCACATATATGATTTTTTATTAAATTCATGTGGGAGCTGCCACGCCTTCTATTGCTACACAGGCCAATTTCCCCCAAATCGTTATATGGATTTTAATGTCGACCGTTCAAAATGTAGTTAATAGTAGTTAGTTGGTTAGTTCGTTAGTGTAGTTAGTTAGTTAGTTGTTAGTTTTTTTTTAGTTAGTTAGTTAGTTAGTTAGTTAGTTAGTTAGTAGTTAGTTAGTTAGTTAGTTAGTTAGTGTTAGTTAGTTAGTAGTTAGTTAGTTAGTAGTTAGTAGTAGTAGTTAGTTAGTTAGTTAGTTAGTTAGTTAGTTAGTTAGTAGTTAGTTAGTTAGTTAGTTAGTTAGTTAGTTAGTTAGTTAGTTAGTTAGTTAGTTAGTTAGTTAGTTAGTTAGTTAGTTAGTTAGTTAGTTAGTAGTTAGTTAGTTATTTAGTTAGTAGTTAGTTAGTTAGTTAGTTAGTTAGTTAGTTAGTTAGTTAGTTAGTTAGTTGTTAGTTAGTTAGTTAGTTAGTTAGTAGTTAGTTAGTTAGTTAGTTAGTAGTTAGTTAGTTAGTTAGTTAGTTAGTTAGTTAGTTAGTTAGTTAGTTAGTTAGTTAGTTAGTTAGTTAGTTAGTGTAGTTAGTTAGTTAGTTAGTAGTTAGTAGTTAGTTAGTTAGTTCGTTAGTTAGTTAGTTAGTTAGTTAGTTAGTTAGTTAGTTAGTTAGTTAGTAGTTAGTTTAGTTAGTTAGTTAGTTAGTTAGTTTAGTTAGTAGTTAGTTAAAGTAGTTAGTTAGTTAGTAGTTAGTTAGTCGTTAGTTAGTTAGTTAGTTAGTTAGTTAGTTAGTTAGTTAGTTAGTTAGTTAGTTAGTTAGTTAGTTAGTAGTAGTTAGTTAGTTAGTTAGTTAGTAGTTAGTGTTAGTTAGTTAGTTAGTAGTTAGTAGTTAGTTAGTTAGTTAGTTAGTTGTTAGTTAGTTAGTTAGTTAGTTAGTTAGTTAGTTAGTAGTTAGTTAGTTAGTTAGTTAGTTAGTTAGTTAGTTAGTTAGTTAGTTAGTTAGAGTTTAAGGCTTCCCCATACACGAATTTATATTTATAATACTTTCTCTATTTAGGAGGTGCCACGCCCACTGTAGCCAGTTCGCCATTTTATCTTCATACATTCACATGGAAGTTGGGAAAAGTTTCTTTCATTATCAATTTTTTTTAGCAATTTGCTTCATATCCTCAATTTATTCTTCACTTCAGGTATTAATTTAATAAAATTTTCAATTAGAAATAATTTATTTAGCCTTTTAATTAAATTGTATTTATTATAAAATCTTAATACGTATGCTCTGTAATTATCTTCCATAATTTTTAATATGTGCTATTTAATATTTAATTGAAATTATAAATTCAGTAGTTAAACTGAACTTTGACTAATGCATTCATGCTGAAGAAAATCATAAAGAATAAATATTTCCCAGTACTTTAAATAACAAATACTAAAATATTAAGATGCACTTCAACATTTATGATTAAATGGCTTCTCGGTATGTAAATAGGCAAATACTTCCTAGAGAAAAGAGTAAATAATAATGTAAATTATATACTGTAAAGTTAATTGTTTAATTAATAAGAATTTTACTATCTGAATAATTTCTCAAAACAGGGTTTAACAACATTTTATGTATTTAAAATATAAAGGAAATGAAAGTGTAATATATCAACAGAAGTTGATTTTTAAGAAAACTCTATAATGTAACACATTACCCAATTACTCTTAGGTAATGTTTTAAATTATTATTTAAATTTACCACACACTGTTATTGAACAAAATGGCATTGGTGCAATTTCTCCTAGAATAATAAATATCTATTAATTTCCTGTAAAGTACAATAATATCAAAAGAGCTTAATTAAAGCATAAAATTATTTATAAACTTTAAAATCAACAACAAAATAAGAATTTAAGATTCTAACTATTGTCACCTTTCATATCGAAAATAAATTAATCCAGTTGTTTGTAAAATTTAGTTTGTAATAAACATATAAATAATTATCTCAAAAATACAATTTATACACTTATCTCTATGTATTATTGATTTTAGTATACTAAAAAATGTATACATTTATAAATTTAAATTGTTTAACCAAATAATCCACAAATTTCATAAAACTTTTTTCATCTACATCACTTCCCACTTCACTTTCGAAAAATTGAAGCCCATAGTGTTTAATGTGCTTTAAAAAGTTTTTGTTTTATTTCATTTTATTTATTTTTTTAAAATTTTGTCAAAGTCTTTTATAGACTTTCGGGTTTTGGTTTTCGTTTTGTTATTCAGTTCCTTTTTATACCCTCCACCACCATCAGTGGTGATAGAGGGTATATATAAGTTTGTCATTCCGTGTGTAACAACTAGAAATATTCATCTGAGACCCAACAAAGTATATATATTCTTGATCCTTATGAAATTCTGAGTCGATTTAGCTATGTCCGTCTGTCCGTCTGTCTGTCTGTCTGCCTAAAACACGCTCACGTTAAAACTAAGCAAAAGAAATAAACCAAATTTACCAAAAAATATTCATTGTTGTCCTAAGCAGTTTGGTATTGAAAATCAGCAAAATCGGTTCACAACGTTAAAAGTTATGAGTAAAAATTTCAGACTACCTCGAAAAAATTACGGTTTTTTCGTAATTCTTTTGAAGTTTTCTCAGAAACTACCAAAGATATTGCGATGAATTTTGTCACACTTTATTTTTTCAGGGCACTGATCAATTCTGTTCAAAATCTTTACAATCGATAGAATATTTCCCATAGCTCCCACACAAAGGTATATATTACCGGAAATTAGTTTATCGTTAATAACTCCCTCAAATATATCGGTATCAATACCAAATTTTGTACATGCGAATATAATATGGACAGAAATCATACTGTCAACGTAGATCTCAGTCGGTCCACAATTGGTCATAGCTCCCATATAAGGTCTAGTTCCGAAAACCACCTAAACGCACATATTTCATTGATGAATAAAGCTATTGTGATAAAATTCGAGCTGGATATGTTTTGTGTACATACAAATCATTCTACTAAATTTTTTACGGATCGGTCCATTATTAGTCATAGTTCCCATATAAGGCCCACTTCCGAAAATCATTTAAAAGCTCATATTTCATTGTCAAATAAAGCTATTTTAATAAAATTCGACACAAATATGGTTAGTCTAAATATAAATCAGTCCATGCAATTTTTTCCGGATAGGCCCATAATTGGTCATAGCTCCCATATAAAGTCGACTTCCGAAAATCACTTAAACGCAAATATATTTCATTGAATTATAAAGCTATCGGGATAAAATTCAACACAAATCTATTTTGTATACATCTTTCTACAAAATTTTTTACGGATCGGTCCATTATTGGTCATAGATCCCATATAAAGCCCACTTCCGAAAATCACTTAAAAGCACATATTTCAATGTCAAGTAAAGCTATCTTGATTAAATTCAACACAAATATGTTTTGCCTAAACACGAATCACTCTACGAAATTTTTTCTGGATATGCCCATAATTGGTCATAGCTCCCATATACGGTCCACTTCCGAAAATCACTTAAACGCACATATTTCATTGAATTCTAAAGCTATTAGGATAAAATTCGACACAAATATATTTTGTGTACATTCAAATTGTGCCACTATTTTTTTTTTACGGATCGGTCCATTAGTGGTCATAGCTCCCATATAAGGCCTACTTATAAAAATCACTTAAAAGCACATATTTCAATGTCAAGTAAAGCTATCTTGACAAAATTCCACTCTACGAAATTTTTTCCGGATAGGCCCATAATTGGTCATAGCTCCCATATAAGGCTCACTTCCGAAAATCACTTAAACGCATATATTTCATTGAATTCTAAAGCTATTGGGATAAAAGTCGACACAAATATGTTTTGTGTACGTACAAATCATTTTACAAAAATTTTTACAGATCGGTCCATTATTGGTCATATAAGGCCCACTTACGAAAATCACTTAAAAGCACATATTTCATTATCAAATAAAGCTCTCATAAAAGGTCCACTTCTGAGAATCACTTAAACGCACATATTTCATTGTCAAATGAAATGAGAAAATTCGACACTAATATGTTTTGTCTTTACATAAATCACTCTACGAAATTTTTTCCGGATAGGCATAAAAAAATTCTACCAAATTTTTTCTGGATCTTTCCATATTTGGTAATAGCTCCTATATAAGGTCCACTTCAAAAAATCCCGTAAACGCACATATTTCAATATCAAATAAAGATATCTTGATAAAATATGTTTTGTGTACATATAAATCACTCTGCGAAACCTTTCAGGATAGGCCCTTAATTGCTCATAGCTCCTATATAAAGTCCACTTGCCATAATCGCCTAAACGCACATATTGCATTGATTAATGAAGCTATTGGAGTAATATTTGACTTGATCTTTTTCTGCATATAAATCATTATACGAAATTGTTTCCTGATCGGCGCATAATTGGTCACAACTGCCATATAAGGATCATTTCTGAAAATTACTAAAACGTACATTTTATACATGGGTATAAAATTTGACATAAATGTGTATTTTGTATATTAAACGGAATTTTTTTCGGACCGGTCCATAAGTTGTCTTAGCTCTTATATAAGGTTAACTTCTGAAAATCACTTAATACCACTTAATTCGTTATTAAATTATTATATCCGAATAAAATTCGACATGAGTATGTTTTGTATATTGATAAATCATTCTAAACTTTTCTAGACCTAATCAAAATTAGTTCTACAAAAATTTTGGCAAGTTATCTAAAAATTAGATAAGTAGATGGGTTTCAATAAAAAGTAGCTTGCTGGTGGAGGGTATTTAAGATTCGGCATAGCCGAATATAGCACTCTAACTTGTTATACCCTCCACCACCATCAGTGGTGATAGAGGGTATATATAAGTTTGTCGTTCCGTGTGTAACACCAAGAAATATTCATCTAAGACCCAACAAAGTATATATATTCTGGGTCCTTATGAAATTCTGAGTCGATTTAGCTATGTCCGTCTGTCCGTCTGTCTGTCTGTGTAAAACACGGTCACGTTAAAACTAAGGAAAGGAAATTAACCAAATTCACCCAAAACATTTATTATTATTCTAAGCAGTTTGGTATTGAAAATCAGCAAAATCGGTTTACGACGCACAGTGGTATAGGAAAAAAAAAAGAGGGAAATAATTCGGTAACTTCTAAACGGTTAATCCGATTTTAATGAAATTTGGTATGCACAAAGAGGAGGTGTTGTCGAGTTTAGGTTTTGAATTTGGACCTTATAGGCCAACCAGGGGCCCGGCGGGGGGTCCTCAAATTAGGACACCTCGGCTATGTTAAATTTTTAAAACGATCCTATTTCTTCATTTGAGTTCCGATTTAAAAATTTCGTATATAGAATCTCCTCATCGAGCACTGTAAATTATCTCTTATAGTTTAGGAGATATTCGCATTTGAAAATTAAAATTTTAAAATTTTTACCGTTCTTACTTTAGTTTTTTGATAATAGCGGGTCCAAATATTCCCGATTTTCGCCATTTCTTTTTTTATTCGCTTAACAACAAGTTTATATATCAAGCAGTGAAAGAATTATGTAAAAATCATGACTGAGTCCAAAGTTATAGGCATTTTAATTTAAAAAATTAAAAAAAAGGCGATTTTTTGCCATTTTTTTGGGAAAAAAGTATCTTTTTCTTTTTAAGTTATCTAAAAAGTTTCTAAGAAGATGTATATAGAATTTATACTTTTTGAAAAGCTGACTTTACATAAAATACGATAAATGAAACAAAACCTAAAAATTTTTGATACCGAGGGGACCAGGTCCATCCAAAACACCCTATTTTTTTATAGAAAATTCAATTTTGAGCAAAAATTCTCAAATCGCATAGTCGATATCAAATTATAGTGACCTGTTTTATATGACCCAATATGTTCTTAATCATTTTGTAACGGGTTTCGATAACCCCGCCCCTGGTATGGATATAATAGGCAAAAAACCAAAAAATCCCATTTTTGGGATTTTTTAAAACTTTTTTGGGAATTCCGGGATTTCTAATAAGAAAATTCGAACTTTTTATTTAATTTTAGATTTTGAGTAAAAAAATCTACCTAACTGTAAAATTTCATCAAAAAATATTCATAAATAAAATTTTTATTGCAATTTGAAAAATTTGTATCTTCGCAAAAACTGAATAAAAAACATTTTTTAATTTTTTTAAAAAAAGTATTCCGCGAATTTTTTAATTTTCAAAAATTATATACAGTTTTGAAAAATAGACAAAATTACCTTTCCATTGATATATAACATGCCTACCTAATGTTTTTTAAGTGACAAATTAATTAGGGAAAACTCAACATCTTTTAGAAAATTTACCTAGCACTATTATTTTCATCCATAACGTTAACTCTTAAATTTGTTACATATATTAAAAAATTTTCAGGTATTATTTTTTAAACTGTAATGATTTTTACCCCTATAGGTCACTTTAATAGGTAGCTTATTAAAGTGACCTATTGAGGAAAAATTCATTACATAAGGATACGTTAGACATATTAGGTAGAATATCATAACCCTTTAAAAAATAATTTAATTTAAGTACCTGTAATTAATATATAAGACAGGTTTATATCTGTTTGTAATTATTTGTAATTTTCTAACCATGGCGATCGTACTAAAAAAAAATGATTTGTGCTCCATTTTATTTGAACACTCTTCAGCTCCTTTTCAAGATAAAGTGAACTTCTTATTGAAATATATTGAAACTGCACATAAAAATAAAGTGGATAAAACTGATATATGTAAAATTGAAAATTTTATAAAATCAGTTGATATAAAACTGAAGAGTGTTCGGTATTCCATTGCTAAATTTCGATCGAAATTTTCTGATTGGCTGGATGAATGTGTAGAAGTTGCTATTTGCGTATCAACTGTTGGTGCTCCCTGTAAGCAGTATGAGGATTTGAGCTCAAAATCTAAGAGGAAAAGGTTATCAACTTCACTAGAAACCTTATCTAACGAAGAAGTTTCGGACACTTTTAAAGCAATGTTAAGAAAAGAAAAACAGCCTTTGGATGCCATAAAAATTGCAAATATTCTTCCAACCGCATCACCAAGACGACTGAAAAGAATTGTAAAGAGTATACCCACACCATCATCTGATACAACGTTCACTGAGGAAGAAGCTATTGCGCTTATGTTGCAGCTGGGATTAAGTCGTGATAACTACATAACGTTAAGAAAGGCGCTATCTGAAAAAGGAGTGGATGTTTTACCATCATATGACAAAATAAATGAAAAGAAGAAAAGCATTATTCCACCTCCTATTGAAATAACTGATCGGAAGGCTGTTATTGGACTCGGCGCTCTACTCGAAAATACTGCTTTAAGGATTGCTTCTGACTTTTCTTCAGACCAACTAAAAAAAATAAATTCTTGTGATCTTCAACTCATTTGTAAGTGGGGATGTGATGGATTATCAGCACTCTCGGAATATAAACAAATCAACACAAGTGAATCATCTTCCGAGTATAAAAGTGTATTTATGGCATCGCTAGTTCCATTAAGAATTCGAAAGTATGCTGACAGCGATTCTCCATCAACCAGTTTCGATGATATTTGGAAGAATTCGACTCCAGGATCCAAAGCTTTTTGTAGGCCAATAAGCTTTGAGTATATAAAGGAATCCAAAACAACAACGCAAGATTTGATAAATCGTATTGAAGCAGAAATTAAAAACTTGGAACCTATAACAATCGAAATAGAAAATTATTCGTTTAACATGTCCTATGATTTAAAACTTACAATGATTGATGGGAAAGTTGGAAATGCCATTACAGGAACATCATCTACTTGGTACTGCTACATATGTGGTGATAAAAAATCAGAATTTTCGAATATTTCCAAGCAAAGATCAATAAATGAGGAAACATTACAATTTGGAATATCCCCCCTACATGCTCGCATACGATTTCTGGAACATTTTCTACATTTAGCATATGATTTAAAGTACAGAAGCATACCGGAAAATGCAAACAAAAGTGCAAATAACAATAAGGAGTTAATGGAAATGAGAGCCAGTGAGAAACGAAGAATTCAAGAGGAATTTAAAAAGCGGATGGGATTAAATATTGATAAACCACTCACAGGATATGGAAGCACAAACGATGGTAATACCGCTAGACGTTTTTTTAAACATTTTGAAACTACTTCCGAAATAACCGGAATTAGTATGGATTTACTGCAAAAGGTCAATATTATTCTAATGGCGATAAATAGCAAGCATAAAGTGAACGCAACAAAATTTGGAGAGTATTCTACAAAAGTTTCTAAATTACTTTTGGAATTATATCCCTGGAAAGAAATGACACCTACAGTTCACAAGATATTATGTCATGGAAAGGTCATCATAGAACATAATATTCTGCCTTTAGGAGAGCTTACAGAAGAACCCCAAGAATCGAGGAATAGAGACTTTAAGCATATTCATAAGTTTAGCTCAAGGAAGTGTTCTAGGCAGTCTCAAAATGAAGATATTTTTAATAATCTGATTCTATCTTCTGATCCTGTTTTATCTACTATAAGGAAACGTTGGATTTGCTACAAAACGTTAGCATTTGAAAATATTCATGAATTTAAAGATTTACTTTATCTTTTAGATATGGACTACTGTGATACCGATTATTTTACAAAATTATATTAATTTATAAAAAAAAAATAAATAAAGACTATTTTTATATAAAATAAATACTTGTTAATTTTTTTTAGGGATAAAGAATAAAAGATTAATCGTAAAAAGTGGCTGTAAAAATTCATAAAAATTTAGGTAGTAAAACATGCCTAACAAATGTATGGATGAAAATAATAGTACTAGGTAAATTCTCTAAAAGATGTTGAGTTTTCCCTAATTAATTTGTCACTTAAAAAACATTAGGTAGGCATGTTATATATCAATGGAAAGGTAATTTTGTCTATTTTTCAAAACTGTATATAATTTTTGAAAATTAAAAAATTCGCGGAATACTTTTTTAAAAAAAATTAAAAAATGTTTTTTATTCAGTTTTTGCGAAGATACAAATTTTTCAAATTGCAATAAAAATTTTATTTATGAATATTTTTTGATGAAATTTTACAGTTAGGTAGATTTTTTTACTCAAAATCCAAAATTAAATAAAAATTTCGAATTTTCTTATTAGAAATCCCGGAATTCCCAAAAAAGTTTTAAAAAATCCCAAAAATGGGATTTTTTGGTTTTTTGCCTATTATATCCATACCAGGGGCGGGGTTATCGAAACCCGTTACAAAATGATTAAGAACATATTGGGTCATATAAAACAGGTCACTATAATTTGATATCGACTATGCGATTTGAGAATTTTTGCTCAAAATTGAATTTTATATAAAAAATAGGGTTTTTTTGGATGGATCTGGTCCCCTCGGTATCAAAAATTTTTAGGTTTTGTTTCATTTATCGTATTTTATGTAAAGCCAGCTTTTCAAAAAGTATAAATTCTATATACATCTTCTTAGAAACTTTTTAGATAACTTAAAAAGAAAAAGATACTTTTTTCCCCAAAAAATGGCAAAAAATCGCCTTTTTTTTAATTTTTTAAATTAAAATGCCTATAACTTTGGACTCAGTCATGATTTTTACATAATTCTTTCACTGCTTGATATATAGACTTGTTGTTAAGCGAATAAAAAAAAATGGCGAAAATCGGGAATATTTGGACCCGCTATTATCAAAAAACTAAAGTAAGGACGGTAAAAATTTTAAAATTTTAATTTTCAAATGCGAATATCTCCTAAACTATAAGAGATAATTTACTGCTACGACGACATTTTTTATAGTGCTCGATGAGAAGATTCTATATACGAAATTTTTTTTAAATCGGAACTCAAATGAAGAAATAAGATCGTTTTAAAAATTTAACATAGCCGAGGTGTCCTAATTTGAGGACCCCCCGCCGGGCCCGTGGTTGGCCTATAAGGTCCAAATTCAAAACCTAAACTCGACAACACCTCCTTTTTGTGCATACCAAATTTCATTAAAATCGGATTAACCGTTTAGAAGTTACCGAATTATTTCCCTCTTTTTTTTTCCTATACCACTGTGCGACGTAAAAAGTTATGAGTAAAAATTTCAGACTACCTCGAAAAAAATTACGTTTTTTTCATAATTCTTTTGAAGTTTTCTCAGAAACTACCAAAGATATTTCGATGTATTTTGTCACACTTTATTTTTTCATGGCAGTGATCAATTATGTTGAAAATCTTTAGAATCGATCCAATATTTCCCATAGCCCCCATACAAAGGTATATATTCCCGGAAATTAATTTATCGTTAATAACTCCCTCAAATATATCGGTATCAACACAAAAGTTTATACATGCAAATATAATATGAACAGAAATCATACTGTCAACATAGATCTCAGTCGGTCCACAATTGGTCATAGCTCCCATGCAAGGTCCACTTCCGAAAATACCCTAAACGCACATATTTCATTGATGAATAAAGCTATTGTGATAAAATTCGAGTTAAATATGTTTTATGTACATACAAATCATTCTACTAAATTCTTTCAAATCATTTCACCAAATTTTTTACGGATCGGTCCATTATTGGTCATAGCTCCCATATAAGGCTCACTTCCGAAAATCACTTAAAAGCACATATTTCATTGTCAAATAAAACTATCGTGATAAAATTCGATATAAATATATTTCGTATAAATAACAATTATTCTACTAAATTTTTTCCGGATAGGCCCATAATTGGTCATAGCTCCCATATAAGGTCCACTTCCAAAAATCACTTAAACACATATATTTCATTGAATTCTAAAGCTATTGGGATAAAATTCGACAAAAATACGTTTTATGTACATTCAAATCATTTCACCAAATTTTTTACGGATCGGTCCATTATTGGTCATAGCTCCCATATAAGGCCCACTTCCGAAAATCACTTAAAAGCACATATTTCATTGTCAAATAAAACTATCGTGATAAAATTCGATATAAATATATTTCGTATAAATAACAATTATTCTACTAAATTTTTTTCCGGATAGGCCCATAATTGGTCATAGCTCCCATATAAGGTCCACTTCCAAAAATCACTTAAACACATATATTTCATTGAATTCTAAAGCTATTGGGATAAAATTCGACAAAAATACGTTTTGTGTATATTCAAATCATTTCACCAAATTTTTAACGGATCGGTCCATTATTGGTCATAGCTCCCATATAAGGCCCACTTCCGAAAATCACTTAAAAGCACATATTTCATTGTCAAATAAAGTTATCTTCATAAAATTCGACACAAATATGTTTTGTCTTTATATGAATCACTCTACGAAAATTTTTCCGGATAGGCTCCCATAGAGGGTCCACTTACGAAAATCACTTAAACGCACATATTTCTTTGAATAATAAACTATCTGGATAAAGTACGACTTGAATATGTTTTGTGAGCATATAAATCATTCTACCAAATTTTTTCCGGATTGTTCCATATATGGTAATAGCTCCTTCGAAAAAATCACTTAAACGCACATATTTCATGATCAAATAAAGATATCTTGATAAAATTCGACACAAATATGTTTTGTGTAAGGTCATAGCTCCTATACATATAAAGTCCACTTCCGAAAATCACTTAAACGCACATATTTCATTAATTAATAAATCTATTATAGTAAAATTCGACTTGATTTTTTTTTTTTTTTTTTGGCATATAAATCATTATACGAAATTTTTTTTTATCGGTTGATAATTGGTCACAACTCCCATATAAGGACCATTTCTGAAAATTACTCAAATGCACATTAACAATCAAAGTTATCGGGATAAAATTCGACATAAATGTGTATTTTGTATATATAAATCATTCTACGGATTTTTTCTTCCGGATCGGTCCATAGGTTGTCTTAGCTCCCATATAAGGTATACTTCTGAAAATCACTTAATACCACTTAATTCGTAATTAAATGATTATATCCGGATAAAATTCAAAATGAGTATGTTCTGTGTACAGATAAACCATTATATTAAAATGTTTTCAAACTAGCCTATTAATATACATTTTTCTCGACCTAATTAAAATTAGTTTGACATATGCATAAATGTTTGTACCCTCAATAAGGAAACAAAAATTTTGCCAAGTTATCTAAAAATTAGATAGTTAAATGGGTTTCAATAAAAAGTAGCTTGCTGGTGGAGGGTATTTAAGATTCGGCATAGCCGAATATAGCATTCTAACTTGTTTTACTTTTGTTTTTCCTAAGAAAACTCATCCATCCATCTATTCAGTCAGTCAAAGAATAGTCAGTCATTCATTAATTTAACATTTGTATTTTGTAAACAATTCCAACAACAATTTCATCTTGTTTTCCTGCTTTTGTATTCGCGTGTGTGTAAATTCATGTTTTCATTTACTTTTTGTTGTTTAAAGTATTATGATTCTTTTGTTAGTGATATTTTCTTCTTTTATTGTTTAAGTTTCCATTTTAGAATTTTGTTTTAATTTATATTTTTGTTGCTTTGTTAAAAAAATGTTCTGACTTTTCTTTTAAAAGTTGTAACATTTTGCTTCCTAATAAATTACCTCCTTTTGTATTAATGTATTATCTCTTTTTAACAATTTCTTTCACAAGTTTTATTGAAACAATAACCATTTAGTTAAATGATTATTTTAAAGAGTTATTTTTACATGAATGTGTAAAATTTATAAATCCTATTGAATAGCTATAATTTTTTGCCTCTAATTAAAATTAAATTGTTTTGTAAAATTGATGTATGTATTTATTTTATATAAATATTTTATAAAATTATTTATAAATAATATTTACCTTTTTGTAAACATTTTAATTACTTTAAAATATTCATATTAAATTCAAATATTATTTTTATATACATAATATTAAATATTTAAATTACTAAATAAATAATATTATTACTATTTTTAAAGCAGGTGTTAGTAAGATAGTTTATGTGTATTTTTCTCTTGTTTCCCACGCCTAAGAGCATAACCAATAAATTAACTAAACTAATTAAATTTATTTATAATAATAGCTTAACTAATCTACAAATAATTTTTTCAATTACTTAATAATATTTGTTTTATATTTGCTTAATATATTCATTATTGAACAAAAAATGTATATCTTTATTTACTTAATCTTATGCATATTATCAAGAATCAATTTATGTTTTTCCGAACTAAAATATCAAATAAATAATTTTATAAGCAATACATATATACATATCTATCTAACAACGTATGTAAGTATTTAACAAATTTTATCATTTATACATACATTCGTAATGTTTAACAAATCATAATCAATATTAAAACCTCCAAAATGTATTTATTCTCTCTTAACTCCTTACAAATATCTTGTGTACGTGAAGATTATTTATTAAAGTTTTTTATGAGAGGTTTTTGGTTTTAATATTTTTGCTTTCACACAGGAATGTGTAAAAGGCGAATAATAAATAAATTATAACAATAGACGACAGGCAACAAACAAGGGAAATGGAAGCAGAAAGTCAACAGCAGAAAAAATGTCGTTAATAAATTTTAATATCATAACAATGCAGGGGGGCAACAAACAGAACTAACTAACTAAATAACTAACTAACTAACTAACTAACTAACTAACCTAACTAACTAACTAACTAACTAACTAACTAACTAACTAACTACTAACTAACTAACTAACTAACTACTAACTAACTAACTAACTAACTAACTAACTACTAACTAACTAACTAACTAACTAACTAACTAACTAACTAACTAACTACTACTAACTAACTAACTAACTAACTAACTACTAACTAACTAACTAACTAACTAACTAACTAACTAACTAACTAACTAACTACTAACTAACTAACTAACTAACTAACTAACTAACTAACGTAACTACTAACTAACTAACTAACTAACTAACTAACTAACTAACTAACTAACTAACTAACTAACTAACTAACTAATTTGATTGATTAACTAATTTGATTAATTTTAAATTTTTTAGCCACTGTAACTAGTCTTTAACTACGATATACATACTTATTTTGAAAAACTAAAAAGGATTGAAATAGAATATTTCTCTACTCATGTTTAACAATCTTCTTAGACTACACGTATTTTTTCTCGCTCATTTATGTGGAAATTGTGGTTTTTACCTTTAAACGTCATTTAAGATGATAGCCCTTCTTCTCTTCTCAGAAAAGTGGTGCCATTAAATCTACTCATGCCTCACATCAGTTTGCTTAACTTCTCTATCAGTCGTATTCCAACAATAAACAACTACAATTAATCATACGCACAGGTAGCTTGTGGTAGGAAGCCGCAATAGCGGTAAGGACCATAAAATAGATGGTGGTAGGGGTTATGAAATGAAAAATCAAGTTATTAGGAATCAAAAGCAACAACAAAAACTAATTTATTGAATATCAAGATAAATACGAGAACAATAATTGATTTTGTTTTTGCTGTCATTTGTTTGCTGTTTTTATGAAACAAAACTAATATTATAAAATATTAAGCCCCAGGGATTTTTTTCATAAAAACCAAAATCTGTCAGAGACTTTTTCTTAAAAACGAAGAAGAAACTAAACAATTTCATTACAGCAGAAGAATATTTAAGAGAAAAAATAATTAAAAGCTTAAAATTATGAATTTTTATCATACTTTTGAAATGCTTTCTCTGGTCATAAATTTGTTTATTAAAAATTTCATTTTTTTTTTTTTTTGCTGAAAAAATAAGTAGATTAAAAAGCAACCCAAAAAGGGTTTTTTTAATATTACAAAATAATTTGAAAATAAATGTTGTTTTAATATTACTTTAAATAATATTAATACAAAAGGACACATTTTACTTTGAAAGCAATTTATGTAGGTTGCAAAGCTTAATTTTTCTGCTTTTTGTTCCATAACTTTAATAAAAAGAAAAAAGGTATATTATTAAGTAATTTTGCCACCTTTTAAATGTTAATTTAGGTCATTGTGTCTTTCTTCTTGTTTTGCTATACGATTCTAAATTATTTAGATAAAAATGTCACAATATTCAATTTGAAATTCTTAGAAATTGTTGTTACACGTGTTAGATTTTGTAAAACTACTTACCTTTTGCTCCCAAATGATTTCGTCAATACTTTAAGTCAGTGGCAAGTGTAGGGAATTTAAGTCTTAATGGCAATTTTAAGCTTTTAATTATTTACAAAAAATGCCCTAAAACAAATAATAGTAATATATAGGAAAGGGATTAATCATTTGCTTGGTGCAAAAAGTTAAGAATGTGAAATAAACTTTTGCTCTGAATAAAAATTTTGGGAAATTTCGAAAATTTTCTAAAAGAGGAGATTATGTGCAAGAGTAGACCGCATAAACATGCCTTCACTAACATATACACAACATGTGCTTGGAGTCCTCACAATACAAGCCACAGTCTTCTCTAAGTATATTACTTAGTCCAATAGAGTTATGTAATAAATTCAGATGAGTAGTTCCCAAAACTCTGAGACTACAATTTAATATTTTTAACTGTTACAAAAACAACACATAAAAATATTAATATATTCAGTTCTATAACAAAATTTCAAAATTTCCATAAAAACCTCATAAATA
>NW_023996195.1:0-55068 GCF_015586225.1 Lucilia sericata | reverse complement strand
TTAGTTAGTAGTTTAGTTAGTTAGTTAGTTAGTTAGTAGTTAGTTAGTTAGTTAGTAGTTAGTTAGTTAGTTAGTTAGTAGTTAGTTAGTTTAGTTAGTTAGTTAGTTAGTGTAGTTTAGTTAGTTAGTTAGTTAGTTAGTTAGTTAGTTAGTTAGGAGTTAGTTAGTTAGTTAGTTAGTTAGTTAGTTCGTAGTTTAAGTTAGTTATTAGTTTTAGTTAGTTAGTAGTTAGTTCTAGTTAGTTAGTTAGTTAGTTAGTTAGTAGTTAGTTAGTTAGTAGTAGTTAGTTAGTTAGTTAGTTAGTTAGTTTAGATTAGTTAGTTAGTTAGTTAGTTTAGTTATTTAGTAGTTAGTTAGTTAGTTAGTTAGTTAGTTAGTTAGTTAGTTAGTAGTTAGTTAGTTAGTTAGTTAGTTAGTTAGTTAGTTAGTTAGTTAGTTAGTTAGTTAGTTAGTTAGTTAGTTAGTTAGTTAGTTAGTTAGTTAGTTAGTTAGTTAGTTAGTTAGTTAGTTAGTTAGTAGTTAGTTAGTTAGTAGTTAGTTAGTAGTAGTTAGTTAGTTAGTTAGTAGTTAGTTAGTTAGTTAGTAGTTAGTTAGTTAGTTAGTAGTTAGTTAGTTAGTTAGTTAGTTAGTTAGTTAGTTAGTTAGTTAGTTAGTTAGTTAGTTAGTAGTTAGTTAGTTAGTTAGTTAGTTAGTAGTTAGTTAGTAGTAGTTAGTAGTTAGTAGTTAGTTAGTTAGTTAGTTAGTTAGTTAGTAGTTAGTTAGTAGTTAGTTAGTTAGTTAGTTAGTTAGTTAGTAGTTAGTTAGTTAGTTAGTTAGTTAGTTAGTTAGTAGTTAGTTAGTTAGTTAGTTAGTTAGTTAGTTAGTTAGTTAGTTAGTTAGTTAGTTAGTTAGTTAGTTAGTTAGTTAGTTAGTTAGTTAGTTAGTTAGTTAGTTAGTTAGTTAGTTAGTTAGTTAGTTAGTTAGTTAGTTAGTTAGTTAGTTAGTTAGTTAGTTAGTTAGTTAGTTAGTTAGTTAGTAGTTAGTTAGTTAGTTAGTTAGTTAGTTAGTAGTTAGTTAGTTAGTTAGTTAGTTAGTTAGTTAGTTAGTTAGTTAGTTAGTTAGTTAGTTAGTAGTTAGTTAGTTAGTTAGTTAGTTAGTTAGTAGTAGTTAGTTAGTAGTTAGTTAGTTAGTTAGTTAGTTAGTTAGTTAGTTAGTTAGTTAGTTAGTAGTTAGTTAGTTAGTTAGTTAGTAGTTAGTTAGTTAGTTAGTTAGTTAGTTAGTAGTTAGTAGTTAGTTAGTAGTTAGTTAGTTAGTTAGTTAGTTAGTAGTTAGTTAGTTAGTTAGTTAGTTAGTTAGTTAGTTAGTTAGTAGTTAGTTAGTTAGTTAGTTAGTTAGTTAGTTAGTTAGTTAGTTAGTTAGTTAGTTAGTTAGTTAGTTAGTTAGTTAGTTAGTTAGTTAGTTAGTTAGTTAGTTAGTTAGTTAGTTAGTTAGTAGTTAGTTAGTAGTTAGTTAGTAGTTAGTTAGTTAGTTAGTTAGTTAGTTAGTTAGTTAGTTAGTTAGTTAGTTAGTTAGTTAGGTAGTTAGTTAGTTAGTTAGTTAGTTAGTTAGTAGTTAGTTAGTTAGTTAGTAGTTAGTTAGTTAGTAGTTAGTTAGTTAGTTAGTTAGTTAGTTAGTAGTAGTTAGTTAGTTAGTTAGTTAGTTAGTTAGTTCGTTAGTTAGTTAGTTAGTTAGTTAGTAGTAGTTATTCACCCTGCATGACATTTACTCTCCTAAGGGTTAAGATGCATTAAAATATTTATACCTTATAATTAATTAAACTCTCAATTTTTACCATTTACGAAAATCAAGAAACACCTGCAATTAAAAAATCTAATAAAAGCTTTTCCTCATACATCATTCCTTAAATAAATTTGTATACAAAAACCAGAACAAAAAAATATGTCACATTCCATGTCCACCTTCAACATACAAGCAAAAGTAATCTGTTCATGAGCAAATTAATTCCAAAACTCTAGATGTCAAAACAGCAACCAAAGTGCAATATTTTTCTTTTGCTCGAAAAAAAAAACACAAAAAATCTTGTAATAAATGGAATGATATTTTTGTAAAAATCCCATATAAAGTTGTTGTTTTTTTCTCTAAAGTTAAGTTTACGACTAGTCAGCAGCTATAACTTTAACGCTGACATTGAATAATTATTACAAACGGAAATTAAAATCGTTAACGGAAATTGATTTCTTATTGAGACACGTTTTGCAGATGGTTTATAGTGTTTTAAAACTAGTAAATGGTTGTTGAAATTGTTTGTTATTTCTCTACTGTTACACTTACTCTCTCCCATTGTTGGTGTTATTGCTAGTTGGTTGTGTTATATGGACGTAATAGATTGGGTGGCAAACACCAAAATGTGGCACAAACAGTGTTGTCTGTAGGTTGAATAATAACATTTAATGAAGGCGAGGAGGCAGTAGTGGGGATTTTAAACAGAAATAAATCGTAAATCGTTTTTTAATTGGTTTCATTGTCTGTTTTTAAGTGCAAACAGGTAAATGTTGTTAAATTAAATGAATGAGTAGTAGATTGAAATGATTGCAATGAATGCATGACTAACAAACTGAAAAAAAAAATAAAACTGAAACAGAAATTAAACTGAAAAACTTTTAAACAGGAACATGTTTTAAAATTAAAACTATTATTTTTATATTTTCCTGTTTAAAAATGCAAGGTTGAAAATAATTATATCATTATATAGAAGTATTTTTTAATTTGTACATATATATGTATCATGTATGTATGTATGCACTTGAAGCGAAATTAATTAGATTTTGTTCTGAGAGTTTTAAGAAGAATTTTTAAATCCTACAAACAATTTTCTAATCATTTAATAAAAAAATCTACCACAATACAAAATATTTATTTGCAAAGTACTTAATCATCCGTCTGTCTAATCATTACTTTTGGGAGCAATGTTTTCACATTTAAGAAAAAACAAAACTACCTAAATTGTTTTAAAATGGCATAATATATTTACAAATTATATTATATCTATCCCTGACCAATAGTGTCCTTTTTTGTTTTTTGTCACCAAGTAAAAGAACATTAATATCTTTTCCATTTGTTTTTGTTTCTGTGTGTTTTTTCTGTACTTTAAGCAAGCGATAAATTTAAATTTATTTGTTGTCATGGAATTGATAACATAACTTTCTTCAAGTTTCTGCATCGTTAACTTTGGATGCAGTTAGAAATTTGGTTTTATTCTTTCTTTTTTTTTTTTTTTTCTAGCATCAATTTTGTCTACTAGTGCTAGTACTTTGCGATGAAAATCAAATTGCAAAGTGACTTAGTTGGGAGTATGAGTACTTTTTTATGGATGTATTTTTTGGTAGTAAAATATTTAACAAGTATAGCGTAGTAGTGTCTGTCAGTAGTTGCGGCCAAGCGTAACTTGAAGGCGAATTATGCCTTTTTTTTGGGAATGGAAAATATTTCATTTTTTCCTTAAACTTGAAGCTTAAGTAGAAATTCAAACGTTACGCTTAACAGAAGCAAGCAATATAGAATAAACTGATAAAAACCGTACAAGCTCAAAGGAAATATTCGCATTTATGTTCGCAAACAAAAAATGCTGCAGTTAAAGAAAATGTTCAATCCGAGATATCATGTTCTAATTTATGAAAGAACACCGTTTTTGATATTATTTGACTCGTTTGTATAAAAATCTGTAAATTTTTAAAATAAAGCTTTAATCTTTTTAATCTCTTAGGAAAAGTATACTTTGGTCTCGTTTCCAAATCAACACAAATATTACTCAGTTTTTTCGAGTGTATCAACACCACATTGTCATTTGAAAATGTATTCTTACAAGATGGTCATAAATTATCAAATAACATCGTCTTCGAATAACATTCAAAAACACTTTTTTTTCGGGAAATAAATACCTTTAGCCTTAAGGGAAATAAAAAAACTAAAGAGTTATACAGACCAAACCATAGGATGCCCTGCACTGATACAAGTAAATGTTCATTTATAAGACCTACATAAACATTTATTCATTATACCCACCATCCAAAAAGAAGAGAGGTATTGAATACATCGAAATATTCTTCTAATATTTAAAAAATTATATAAATTCTGGGTGCTAAGACCATCTAGACATATCCGTCTGTCTGTTGAAAACACGTTAGACCCTAAACGAGAGCAACTATAGGGCTGATACCCCCCATATAAGAAAATAATTTCAAAGACTTTCATGCAAATTTTATGAGAATCGGTCCATATTTGGTACATTGATTTATAGATTTACGATGTAGATTTCTATAAATATAACAAAAAATCGACTTTTTTACTTTCAGGAATTTATGAAAGTCGACCTTTCAAATTTTTAAAATAACAGTCTTCGACGATTTTAACAAAAAATCGATTATTCAAAAGATTTATGGAACCATAGGTATTGGGACAGAGAGACATACATATAGACCTACACAGAGGGAAAAAGAAATATACAAGCCTGATACCAAATTGACACCAAACTGTTTCAATAACATCCGTTGTCAAAGTATATACACACGCACGACAACACTATGTAATGTTGACAACATTGCAATAATTCGTTGTCTAAATTTTATACACATTCGTTGTCTAAATGTTAACAAACGTGGTAAGCTCACTATTGGCAAGGGATTGTTTGTCAATAGTGAGTTTACCACGTTTGTTAACATTAAGACAACGGATGTGTATAAAATTTAGATTTCGACAACGAATTGTTGCAATGTTGTCAACATTACATAGTAATGTCGTACGTATGTATGTATATACTTTGACAACGGATGTTATTGAAACAGTTTGGCGTCAATTTGGTACCAGGAGTGTATATTTCTTTTTCCCTCTGTGTACAGACAAGGTTATATCTCCATCTATTAAAAACTTAAAATCTATATACCTACAGAAGGATTCCTTGTGTTACAAACTGAATGACAAATCAATATAACCTCATCATTTTTTATGGTAGATACAAATTGTTTTTTTTTTTTACACAAAAATCTAAATTTAATATAAAATACAACATTTGCCAACTAACAACGTCGCTGCAGTTTCCATAGCCTGCATCTGTTTGTTATTTACTCAACACTTGGAACAAACCATAAAGGAACTACTTTCCACTGCCTTCTATCATTCCTAGAGAGAGAGAAATTCTTCTTTTTCTGGTTTAGCCATTCATACACGTAGTAGTAGTAGTATTGTGTGGTAAAAACCACACAGACACACTTGTAAAGTCTTTTAGTAATTCATGTTTAGCTGTTGGAAATTATTTGCTTCTTCCTGCCGTTGCTGTGCCCAAACTTGTGGTAGTAGTGGTGTTTTGTTGTTAAGAACAAGTGTGTTTGCTGTTGACAGGGGCGACAATCAAAGATGTTTAAGTATTCCTGCCATAATATCAGCTAACCAGCCACCTTTGTGGGTATCTCTACTTACCAAGAGTACCGTTAGTGAGTAAGTATTGTTATTTTGAGTTTTAGTTTTTTTTTTATGACACCGTTAGTTTGTTTTATATCCTTGGGTTAAACAAGGATTTTTTGTATATTTAACAATAACTAAAAACATTATATACATATATTTAGTTAGTTGCTAAGTTTGTTACCTAAACTACAGTTATGTGTATCTAATGGTTATTTTTAGCTTAAGGTATTTTCAATTCGTCTTAACATTCCCTTTAATTTCGTTTTTATGTATCGCGTTGCTGCTGTTTAGTGCTCGTATTATTTTAAAGGCAGTAAAGTGGAAATTAACTCTAAACAGGTGCTGATACAACATAAACTCTTGCTTTAAGTGGCCACCTTTATATTTTTGTTCTTTACACCTTTTTTTGTGTGTGTATGAGTGTGTTTTGTTCTGGCTCTATTTGACTAAGTGTTATTAAATCTTTACCGAAAAACGAGAAATAAGTAGTGAGTTTAGTACGATAAGTTTTTGCTAGCTGTTGAAATTTTTAAATTAATTTTCACTACACTTAAATATTTGAAGAGAAAAAGCATCTAAAAAAACAGTATATTTTAATGTAAATAACTTACCAAGGTTTAGATGACAGAATCTGTAGCTAGGAACACATTAAATAAATATTTCTTAAAATTCTTGCTGAAAATTTTTCTCTAAAGCTGCGTTAACAATTTTTATTGTGGTCCCTAGTTTCAGACATTCCTTAAGGAAATGACTTAATGTTTCATTAGGTAAAATTTTTTGATTAGGTTGTCAAAATGTAATTAAATAATTTAGAGATATTATCACCTTAATTTCTAGGATAATAGTTTGAATATTTCAAATATCGCTTAACTCATTTAGTGGTACTAAGCCTGTAAAGAAATGCTGTTACTAGCAAAAATTTAAAGAATTAAAACTTTATTGGAGCTCTTGTAAAGCTTTACTACTTGGTGAAAATATACATCGTATACAGAACGGAAAAACGCAAACTAAATTTAATATTATTTTTTCAACTTTAGCCTAAATAAAAATATTGTAAGATTCCATTGATTCAAAAAAGTATTAAATTAGATTTTCTACTTAGTTTAAGATAACCCATACTTACCGTACTCTAGATTGATTTGAATACGGATAACTGAATTATTTTTTCAGTGTATATCCTTAAAAGTGATTTCTTAATTAATTCCAATATTATAATCTTATGTCCGTCTGGCTTTTGGTATGCCAATAAAGATGATCAAATAGGAAGATCTAATTATAATATTATAAGGACTTTTTCATGAAAAACAAGTAAGAAATTATAGATGGGGGTGACCGACCATATAATACCCTACACCTGTTACAAAAATAAAATGTGATTTAATTTTCATAATAAAGCATTTAAATTGAATTGCACCTTGCCTCAGATATACTTAAGCCATTTATTGTTGGATAAAATTGTTAAAATTAGATCAAATTTTGAAGGGGCTTTGTATAGGGGCTATGGTCAAATGAGACCCTATAACTAAATCATGGGGTCCATCAAGGCTAGTATAGAACTTGGTTTAGCAGCCTTTTCTCGAGTTACGAGTATATTAAACATAATTATGAACTTAAGAGGAGGTTCAGTTGTATGGGGGCTATGTGAAATAATGGACCAATCTTAACCATTTTCAATAGGCTTTGTCCCTGTAGTAATTAAAGAACATATACCAAATTTCATTGAATTTTCTTTAAAATTGCGACCAGTAGTTTGATTACAAAGTTTACATGGACGGGCGGACAGACGGGCGGACAGACGGACGGACATATCTAAATCGACTCAAAAAATGATTGTAAGCCGATTGGTATACTTTAAGGTGGGTATGGGACCAATATTAATGTGCATTACAAACATCAGCACAAACCCAATTATTTCAACCTCTCGAATGATATTCTTTCTTACTTTTTCTAGAGTTGGAGCCGATATGAAATGCCTATCATGTCATATATGGGGTATAGGAAAATTACTTCCATCTTTTGAGTTGTTCTACATCCGTCGTTAGTATGTTTTTAAAGTGTTCTTTATGTTTTACGTTCATTTGGTGTCCTCTGAGCTTTCTGACTATCCTATAGACACAGCAAGCTCATGGCATTCGTATATAAAATTTGCCTAAGAGTGAATTTGCTATTGTTCTATTCTGAAGCAGGCGAGTTTGGAAAAGTTGATCGCAATTGAAGAATATCGACTGGCACTTTATATGCTTTTGACATCCATTAGACAGCAGGCAGTACGGAGATCGCATATTCGATTCTCACGAGAGACTCGGAGGGGGGAACAATGCAGTTATAAAGCCAACAGTGGATTTGATTTTATAAAGATCTTCCCTTTAGATTTAGTTAGTTAGTTAGAACTGTATTCATAATATCCTTAAGCACAACTAATAATCTAATAATACTTTTAATATTGCTTATAAACACTTTGCCTATTTAAAATATTTGCAATATCTCTAATAAAAATACAAAACAAACGCTATTATTTGTATATGATATTTTTAAAGAAATTATTTGAATTTTATTTAATACAACCTCTCTCGTTTTCAACCTCAAACAATAAAAATAAAGTATGGAGTCAAACAGTTATTGCCATTATCCTGTTAACTTGACATTTTTTTTTTGAGTAAAACAACAATAGTAATAAAAACAACAACATGACACACATACGAACATACATATACAAATGTATATGGTATGAATATCAAACCAGCAGTGCTGCAAGGAGTCGATGTATCCATTTGTAATACATTTTGGAAGATAACCTTTCTAAAATTAATATAAATATTAAGCAGTCCATTTTTGCGACATCAGGGCAAATCGATTTATTTTCTGTTAGAACTATAACATGTTAGTTTAAAGTACCACAATACATTAAACCTAAACATTACGTAAAATAACCACTCCAGACCTACTATTTAAAACTACAGGGCTATAAGTTTAAATATCTACAATCTATATATATGTCACTTATATTTTGCATAATACTTGTATTGTACCACAGTATTGTGTACCATTGTATAGTTAAGTTTAGTTCGAATACCATTGTGTTGTATTCAATTGAATTGTGTGTGTATGTGAATTAGTTGTGGTCTCACAAGGATAACACAAATAACAAAAATAACATCAACATCAGCATAAACAATTGAATTGAATTTTGAGGTTTTATTTTAATACACTTGTGGTGGGTGCTCTCTATTTCACATGGGTATCAATATTTATAATACACGCATTCACACACACACACACACAAGCAAACATTTCTATCTACACTACTTCAACGTACATAGTTTATACAGGAAACATATATTTTATATTACTAGATCATATAACAAAGTAGAACATACTTAATATGAATATGTGAAACGCGATAAGCAAACGTTCAAATAAATTTTTTTTTGAAATCATGGTTTTAATATTAATATGAAAGCTTTTAAGTTTAAAACGTGTCAACACTTGCAAAGTGTGACAATTTTTACAGAAGAGATTTTAGCATTAGAGATGGCAAAAACAATTCGAAAGGCTTAAAGACAAAAAAGTGAAATATATACTTAAGAGAAATAATTTACTTATAGTAATACTCCTTCCTAAAACTGTTATGGCAGAAATCATAGAAGAACTAATAAATGGCACACATTTATAATATTTGAAATATAAAATATTCACTTCCGTTGTGGTACATTAAAAATTCTTCAAACCTAATTACTTTAACAGTTTTACACAATTCAAATAGGATGTCACGATAAACTACAATCAGTTTTGTCAGTCTTTTCATTATTAAAGAAAGAATTTAAAATAATGTTTTCTTTTTGAGAGAAAGTCAGGTAGTTAGTTAGCTAGTTAGTTAGTTGGTTAGTTAGTTAATAAGTTAGATAGTTAGTTAGTTAGTTAGTTAGTTAGTTAGTTAGTTAGTTAGTTAGTTACTTAGTTACTTAGTTAGTTAGTTAGTTAGTTAGTTAGTTAGTTAGTTAGTTAGTTAGTTACTTAGTTACTTAGTTACTTAGTTACTTAGTTAGTTAGTTAGTTAGTTAGTTAGTTAGTTAGTTAGTTAGTTAGTTAGTTAGTTAGTTAGTTAGTTAGTTAGTTAGTTAGTTAGTTAGTTAGTTAGTTAGTTAGTTAGTTAGTTAGTTAGTTAGTTAGTTAGTTAGTTAGTTAGTTAGTTAGTTAGTTAGTTAGTTAGTTAGTTAGTTAGTTAGTTAGTTAGTTAGTTAGTTAGTTAGTTAGTTAGTTAGTTAGTTAGTTAGTTAGTTAGTTAGTTAGTTAGTTAGTTAGTTAGTTAGTTAGTTAGTTAGTTAGTTAGTTAGTTAGTTAGTTAGTTAGTTAGTTAGTTAGTTAGTTAGTTAGTTAGTTAGTTAGTTAGTTAGTTAGTTAGTTAGTAGTTAGTTAGTTAGTTAGTAGTTAGTTAGTTAGTTAGTTAGCTAGTTAGTTAGTTAGTTAGTTAGTTAGTTAGTTAGTTAGTTAGTTAGTTAGTTAGTTAGTTAGTTAGTTAGTTAGTTAGTTAGTTAGTTAGTTAGTTAGTAGTTAGTTAGTTAGTTAGTTAGTTAGTTAGTTAGTTAGTTAGTTAGTTAGTTAGTTAGTTAGTTAGTTAGTTAGTTATAAATTTATTTTTATTTAAAGTTTAATTTCCTTTAGACAACTGCTCACATCTCTCATGCTACTGAGGCAACACCAAAAATAAAAATAAAAATTCATTATAACTATGACTTTTGTCTCAATCCTTTTGGGCATAATGCTTCTGGCGACGTCTGAGGAAAACATCATAAGAAACTGCCACAGAATTTATAGTACAACAAAGAATAACGGATATTTCAATGAAAGATTAAAAAAATAAACAATGAAAACATCATTTATTTTGTCCAACCATCCAGCCGTCCGTCTGTCTCCCCTTTTCTACCACCCTGCTTATCATTCATACACATACACCCGGAATTTTGATTACACCGCCAACAACAACTATGCGAGTATCAACATCCATCGTTCGGGTATATAATAAACAAAGAATTATAAATTATTATTGTTATTGTTTTTATGTCGTCATTGTTACTGTTTGTTTTGTCTTTATCTCGTTGTCTCTTTTCTTAACTGGACCACTTATGGCATCAGCATAAATTACGTTACAAAAGTAAATTTATAAAGGACATTGAATTTACGCCAATCCCCTCAATTCCCCTTCAACCATGGACGAAAGTTAATCAGCATTTCAT
This sequence comes from Lucilia sericata, assembly GCF_015586225.1. Taxonomy (NCBI): domain Eukaryota; kingdom Metazoa; phylum Arthropoda; class Insecta; order Diptera; family Calliphoridae; genus Lucilia; species Lucilia sericata. The sequence continues at coordinate 44,398 of NW_023996195.1, read as the reverse complement.
TAATTAATGTGTTGAATTTCACAATTCAACAGCAGAAGTATAAAAATCAAACTTTAAGAAATTTTTGAGGCATGGAAAAGGATGACGACGTTGTAAGTATATAAATTGGAATTAAAAAAATATCTACGAGTATCTACATCTTACGAATAATAATTCACAAGAAAATTATACAAAAATAAAAAATACAAAAACTGTAAATGTAACAGTAATGAAGCTGCCTATACTTGAACATTTACTTTATATTATTGGCTTTATTAATGGCTTGGTTCCCTTGACTGCTGATTGCTAGTCCTTGGTGAGAAAGAGATAGAGAAAGTTTACTGTTTTAACAAGAAAACGATGTCCGTGGTTTTAAGCTTTATGGAAAATTATGTAAATTAGTTAAAAGCTTTTACAGTATTAAAATTAAGTATTTATTTCAATATCAAGTGAAAAGAAAAAATAACAGCAGCAACAGCCAGCAAAGAGCAAAATTTTAAAGTAAATTTGGTAATTTATATGAATCGGAATATTAGGGTGAGGTTTGTTTTTTTTTGTTTGTATTACATACAATAATGCACACAGTAATTGGAATACAAACGTCTGTCGGTCTATCTGTCTATCTGTCTATCTGTCTGTCTGTCCGTCTGTCTGTCTGTCTGTCTGTCTGTCTGTCTGTCTGTCTGTCTGTCCGTCTGTCTGTATGTCCGTCTGTCTGTTTGTCTGTCTCTCTGTCTGTAAATATCGTTGCTTACAAGATCTATTCGCTCATCTTAATTAAAGGACCGCCTAAATCTTGTACAAAAAAGTCTACCCTATTGTGTATATATTCGCAGCATAAATTACAACTTTCATTATTATTTCTTGTTTTTTTTTCTCATACTCTTTTCCACAACTTATTTCCTTCCTTTTGTCTTATTTTGGCTCATTGGGGATTGATTTCAATTAAATGTCAAAAGGCGCCAATAAAATTAATAGTGGCTGTAATGAACAATTTCTTTTTTGGTTAGTTAGTACTCGTTTTATAGTGTTAATATATTTGCAACATAAATCACAAAGAACTGGAACTGGCTGGTTATTTTACTTTTCTTTGGCGAAATAAAGTTAATTTTCAAAAATTACTGAAATCAACATGTTGAAGTTATAAATTTGCCTTATAAAAGTTAAATTAATTTTAAAGACTTTTGCGCTTAATTATATAAAATAAAGAAAATTCTTACTGTATTATGAGGAAATAGAAAGAGCTTTTTAAAAAAGTCACAAAAATAAGAAAAATTTTCTGAAAATTTATTAACTTTTTTTATGATTGTTATACAAAACTGTCCTCTAGGACCACTTCAAATTAATAGTTTACTTATGACATTTTCATATTAAAATATTTATTTTACTCTTTGAACCCAAGAAAGAAAAAAAGTAACAGGAAAATATTGATTTGATGGTTTGCCAAAAAACAACCTTTCAAAATATATAAATATGATTGCAAACGTTTATAATTTTCCCCCAGAAAAAAAGAAAAACACAGCCAAAGAAAACATGCAAAATCCAATAAAATAAAATCTTATTATTTATTTTGGAAAATTTGCAAATGGAGCTAACATCTTAAGGGAGGAGAGTGCAAAAAAAATATATTGTATATAAACACATTTTCATATTGAAAAATAAGTATTTTATTGCACTTAGAAAGCAATTCAATTTATATTGGAAAATATTATATTTAACCACATGGTACACACATCGATACTAACACTTATAGCAGCATTTAACACCCCGGCAGTTAAACAGGGAATTAATGTATCGTTTTTATACATTTTCCTTGGTGAGAGGAGTATATCGAGGGACTATATTCAAGAGTTTCATTCTTAAAAAAAAAGGAAAACAAAATCTGTTTAATTTTCTAGTTCGTGAAGATTTTTTAATTTCAATACCCTTCACCTTCGTGAGAAGAATATGAATGTCGAAGTGCTTTATGTGAACACCTGCCGTGTTGGCCTATTGCTTAACTTCCGAGATGCAAAAACATCACTTCCGTTTACAACCACGCATTTGACCCCAGTTGAGTCCGCAACAGCACTTAGAGACGTATTCGGTAGTCCGAAACACGAATCAATAAAATAAGCCGAGCACCTTGTTCTCACTCACAGAGATCACACTGTGGTAAATCTGGTATGAACAGAGTTTTCCCTGAACATACCTGACAAGGAAGAACAATTCAATGGTATCACTTGTATGAGATACCTTTCATCCACAACCTTTCAGAACAACATCCGACAAACTCACTCTAGGTATACGGGCGGGTAAGATCCTTATACCCCTATATTCATCCTGTATTATATACACTAAACACCAACTCATCCCCAACGCTTAGTCTAACAGTCAGTTCTCTGTGGAGTATCTGTTAACTTCGGCAACAGCACCGAACTTTTTCCGAATTATAGTTTTCACCGTACATCAGTCCTTTAACCGACATTCTCTTGCCACGAATTTGGGTTTAACCCACAGCCACTACGTGGATCTCGAACGAACCTCAACCAACTGTCTAGCCAATGTCCTGCTGGCAACTGACCACCCGTAGTAACAGATTATGAGGTTTTCTGGTTCAACACCATGTCAAATCATTCCAAAAAAGGGCGAGGATATATTTGATCAAAACGAATTTATAGTCCCGGTATTGGTAGCAGCTCTTTTCCCCGAGATTGCAATCACACCAAGATGTGGTCTTTCATCAAGGTAACATGCCCCAGGGGTTGAGAAGTGCATACATAAATATGTCATTTTATTTATAATTTTCCGACCTTATAAAGTATATCCTTATGAAGTATGATCCTTATCGATAGCGATGTCGATTAGGACATGTCCGTCTGTTTGTCTGTCCATCTGTGTATCTGTTCAAATCAACATTTCTTATTGGAAAAAAACGTATGTTTGGACGTGTGTGTTCTTAATTGTTTCTAAAGACAAACCGTTTGTAAACCACTGTAAATTTCAGTTATTTGTATTTAAAATATTGTGAGAAACCCCGTTTAGTGTACATGGTCTGCTCTATGTTTGGTCTTCGCTCATCCAAATATTAAACATTTCAGTTTTCTTTGAAGAACAGCTAACACATACTGCAGGGTCATATGCAAACACTCAAATTACAGAAAAGGCATTTACATGAAATACGTAAAGCAATACACATTTAAATGAAAATTCTATATCAATGATATCCTTTGTATTGGCAACTTGAAAAGATGAGGCCATTATAAATATTATTACAATATTACGAAAACGCGAATGGGCTGACAGAATCGTTTACATAAATATTACAGTGATGAGCAAATGTCCGTGGAATTAAACATAATGTAATTATTTGGTTAAACCTACAGGAAATTCAGTCAAGTACATTTGCTCTAAAAATACATATAAAGTTTACAATGATAATGGGAAATACATCTATTTAGCTTTTTATATAATAATACAATTATGTAAGAAATCGAAGCCGATTTTGATACAAGGTTCTAATATATTTGTTAAATTTTTCTGATCTTTTTGTCCGACACTGTTCATTGTTAACCCAAAAAGGCCAAACAAAAACAATTTTGATAAAATATTTAAACAAACAAAAAGGGAAAAACAAAAAAACCCTCACCATTTAAAATCTTCACCAACGAATGGAACAAAAAGAACAGCTTCAATTTTATTTAAACATAATTTCCATTGTAACAACATGTTTTCCTCTTATATTCCTCCCTGTTCTCAAAATTGATGTCGTTTTTCTTGGCAATTTTCAATAGATATTAAGGTGGTTATATTTGTAATATTATTTTTCTTTTAGTTTTTTTATGCATTTTAAATCGATTTCAATGTATTTCATACTGAATACCATTTTATTTCTTAATGTTTTTTTTTTTCTTACTTTGCTCTCGATATTTTTCGAAATAATGTGTCCTGAGATTGTGTCATGTTATTTATTGTTTTTTTTTATAAAGTTGAAAAATGAAAGGATAACATAGTTAGTGGCTTTTATTTGTATTTTACAGCCATCGCCCTCTACTTTATTTTCACAAGAAAATATAATTTTATTAGATTCCATAAAGCTATTATTATTGGAGAGTATTATATGTTGTTGTTGATGTTAGTAAAGATGAAGAATATGGGTTTTATAACCTTCTAGACTCCATGACTCAGAGTCGTTTTCTGTGTATGATAAGACGACTCTGCGTCTGTATGTCCTTTCATCCATCTGTCTATTCCCAGCAGTTCGACAAAGAGTCAGTGAATTTGAAAATGAGAGTCCACTCACTTCTAACCACCTATACATATGTAAGTGTGTCTGTCCTTCCTTTCTTCATTCCATCCATCCATCTATCTATCCCCAGCAGTTCGACAAAGAGTCATTGCTTCCGGAAACGGTAACGTCTAGCCACTTAGTTGGCTCTAATTCGCCTTTCATCGCGAATGTTTGAACTCTTAGTAAACGAAAGTGAAAACAGTCATCACTGTCCTAATTAATGTACAAAGTGGCCACTTAAAAAAACTAAAGTGAAATGCACAGAGGGAAAAATAAATATACACGCCTGGTACGAAATTGACATCAAAGAGTTTATAATTTTTCAATAACATCCGTTGTCAAGGTATATACATACGTACGACTACACTATGTCTCAACGTTGTCAACATTGCAACAGTTCGTTGTCGAAATCTAAATTTTATACTTATCCGTTGTCTTAATGTTAACAAACGTGGAGAGATCACTATTGCCAACGGTTTGTTTGTCAATAGTGAGCTTACCACGTTTGTTATCATTAAGACAACGGATGTGTATAAAATTTAGATTTCGACAACGAATTGTTGCAATGTTGTCAACATTACATAGTGTTGTCGTACGTATGTATATACCTTGACAACGGATGTTATTGAAAAATTATAAACAGTTTGCTGTCAGTTTGGTACCAGGCGTGTATATTTCTTTTTCCCTCTGTGTGGTAATTACCATATATTTACTCCTTTGAACTAGCTTTCTGAGTTTTCTAAGTGTCTCTGGCTAACCTAATAAGAACATGTGTTCCAAAGCTCTCTGATAAAGAGTATCATTAAGTCGGTTATACCCGACTATACTTTGTTACTATGAAATATTGATCTTAGTTCCATAAAAATATATATATATTGATGATCTTCAAGAGCCTCCTGGAATACAGTTGAAACAGTATTAAATTCACAATTTCATAGTGAGGGATTCACAATTCAAGACGTATCTTCTGAACTTTTTTGCATTTAGAAAATTATACATTATTTTGAAGGCTACATATTCCTGATGTTTCAATGGTGGTCAACTACTAATAGTGGGTGTGGTATCTTCCCATATGAGTCACCAAATTCGTATGGTAATCTTTGACATACCTATAATCATCTACGGTTAAAGATTGGCGTACTAGAAATAGTGGGCGTGACACCTTCCTTATAAAGTAAATATTAAAATTAGAATATCTGGCAAACTAGAACAGCTCCAGTCTTCAAATTTTAAGTAAGAAAAAGAAGTTTTTCGTTAAGAACAAAAGTATGACAGCAATAGTGGGCGGATCACTCCCCATTAAGCAATAAATTTCGTATATTTAGTTAGTGGTTAGTGTTCTAGTCTGGTAGACCGGAGTGGTGGGTTCGATTCCCACCTGAGGCACTGGTTAAGGAGCGCACAACAGACCCGATAGAGGTGTATTTCTTCGGATTTGATGTATATATATGTATGTACGTCCTGCTTTCAAACTAACTAGAAAATATACGAAAAATGGGTGGACTAGCAGTAGCCATATATATTTAATACATTAAATTCGTATATCCTAAGTCCTTATCTTCTGAAAGTCAAGGTGACTTTTGATATCGCTATTCTACTGATTACTAAATGAATAAATTATGGAATGACATACCTAAAGGATTGATACCTAAAGTCATAAGTGATACTTAAGTGTATTTAAAATTCGTTATAGCCGAGTATAACACATTTTCTCATTTTTACTATATATTTTAGCCAAAAAATGGTATTTATGTGTGGCTGCAAAACATTAAGATGTAGGTGTGCGACATTATTACGAATTGCCCGTCAAAATGTTTTATTGGCCAGCAATCAATTTATTGCACGTTTAACATCTAATAAAAAAAAGGTAAAAAAACGAAACGCACAGACGACGCTCAATAATCGAAATGGAAAAAAAGGTAACGAGAAAGAAATTGTGTCGCAAAACAGATGAAAAATAATGATCAAAATAAATTATGTACCACCATTTGTCTGATTGCTATAATTTATCAGTTGACAGTGGAAAACATTAAGGATTTCACACAAATAGTTGGGGAAAGTATTTTAAAGATTTAAAGTGAGGAAAAAAATGGAAATTGTTTAAATTTTAGAAAATGGAGATTATCTTGAGATTTTAAAAATGTAATTCTTCGGTCGAAATCATTAAAAGTAAAATCATTTGTAAGAAGTTTGTTCAGGATTTGACTAATAACACACCCACCAAAAACTTTTATTGCCAAAATAGGAGTTAAAATGCTAAACTTAACTTATACAATAGCATTTGAAGTCATTATTTAAACTCGATGATGACATTAGATGTAAGTACTTACCACATTCGCTTACAAATAGGGAGTCAAATAAGTACTTATCACGATCACTTTCAAGTAAGAATTTGGGTTTTAGACGACGAGTATAATTTTCACACAAAAATATATACATTTTATATAAAAATAAGTACTTACATATAATGTTATTAGTAAGTACTTACTACACTCCTTCTAACTAATGCAAACGGTATGTAGTATTCATTGAAAGGTTTGTCATTGAAACATTCTTGCTAAGTAGGGTAGAAGGGGGACCATACGCCACTTTTTTTGAGGCGGCCTCAAATTAAAACCACAATACATATTTTTTATTCTTTTCTTGGTTCGGATACTTAGATATGTTGGCTTTAGTTTTATCCCTTTCAATCTTTCCTAAGTCATCCTAATGTACATATTTTTTTAACTTTTCTGAACTGACCAAAAACGGCGATACCGCCCCATCCATGGGGTAAATACGCCATGAGGATGGGGCAGATTTGTCATTAAAAAAAAATAAAAACTTATTTCGCTGTTTTATATTTTAATTCATTTAACAAAGTATAATAAACCAGATATTTATTGTTTATTTCACATAACTTAACAAAAAAAAAAATTAAAACAAATTATTATTGATTTTTTGTATATTTTAACCAAATTTTGTTCTACATCACAAGCATTACATATATTTGGCGAATGTGCCCCACAGGCAGTTCTAGGGGTTTAGTTTCAATTTTTTTCGGGCTTCAGATTATATTATCGAAAAAATTATTATGTCTTATTGTCCACTATTATTGACGTTCTATCACTGATCAATATATTTTTTCTATCACAAAAACTAAAAAAGTTAGCACAAAAAATTCACACAGTGAAATATTTTCATAGCCCTTTGAAAAACAATTAATCTCGTCTGCCTCCCATCATATATAAAGTTAATCTTTCAAAGTTTCAGGGATGATAGATAATCGATAAACGAAAACAAAATTCGATAATGCGATAAAATCGATTACTCGGTTTTCAAGTTATTCGCTATTGGCAGATGTGCCCCTATGGCCTATGATCCCCCTTCTACCCTATACATATATTCCAATTGAATGTATGCTTATTTTCTATTGATTTGAATCTAACCAAATGACAGTCCTTAACTTAAATCAAAGTTTTAAATAACACTTAACACACATACATATACATATTTGAAATGCAATAAACCATACCGGGACAAAAATCAGCATTTTCATAAAAGGTCATTTCACCCATATCTAGACTAAGTGGCGTCAACAAATTACAATATTCATACAAATATCAAAAATAAAAAACACAATCAAACATTGAAAATTTACCGTCATACTAAATTAGTTTTTTTTTCATCCCCCCTTTAAATTTTTTTTGGCTTAAATCTATAGATTTATTTTTTTTTTATAAAACTCTGTTTGCCATAAGTAAATCTATTTTAAAATACATACAGATATTTACTTTAACAACAATGTATGCGCCATAAACCAATACAAGAAAACAAACAAAAAAAAAGACAAAAATTAAAAAAAAAATGCACAACCGAAAACCCCCGAATCTCTGGCCATACTTAGAGTTTACATGGTTTAGGTTGTAGGGATATACATAAATGGGTGTGTAAACCACTCATACAAACAAGTTCTTTCTTGATGTTTATTGTTTATATAGACATCGTTGCCAAATCTACCTTTCATGGAGTATGTTTTTTTCTCTTTTTTCCTTTTTCTCTCCCTTAGCCTTTTATTTGGCTGCTTCTGTCTATATATGGCTTTAAACTGCAATTTGTTTGGCACTCAAAAGCCAATATGTAGTCCATATTGTGATGCTGTTTGTTTTTCGTTTTTTTAGAGTCAAAAAAAAAGGACAAAACTAAAGAAAATCCCTAACTTTGCCAAAAGACCTGTAAGCGATGTAGTCGTCATCATTATTGTCGTTAGTTCTAGTCGTTTAAGTAATTCAGTTTATATATACACACACATACACATGAATATATGTAGAGAGAGAACAAGAAAAATATTGTGGGCAAATAGTTACACTGCATTTTTATACCCTACACCACTATAGTGGTGATTTTAAAAAGTGGGAATTATAGTGGAACTATGACGAAATATGGGCTGATATTTTATCAATTATTTTGTTTTGATATCCTTCTGTTTGTCGTGATTCCGATATTGTTGAGTGAATTGTTAATGATAAATCCATTTCCGGGAATGGAGACTTAGGAAATTTTGAATCAATTTCATCCCTAGTCAAAAAAATAATATGTGACTAAACCCATTCATTATCTTTGTTAGTTTATGAGAAAACTATTCAAGAATTAGGAAAAAAATATTATTTTTTTTTCGAATCTTTAACATTGTGAATCGATTTGCTGATTTTCAATACCAAACTGCTTGCGACTATATAGAATATATATTTTTTGATGTTACATACGGAATGATAAACTTATGTATATCACCACTAATGGTGATGGTGGTGGTGTATAAAAAAAGTTAGGAGGCAAACACAAAGATTCAGCCATACAAAATGATCTGACTTAAGAACGATGATTACTCCAATTGTTTGACAACAAAAGAAGCATTAGGTATTTTTGTATGTATTCGCCGTACAAGTAGATTTTGTATAAGAACGGGTTTCAGCATAAATTTTTTAAACAATTTTACCAGGATCATGCTGTATTCTTATTTTTCCTGTCTTTGTCTTGGTATTTGTTTACGTGCAATGGACACGTACATACATACGTAAACAATCCACTTTTATTTAGAATCTCTAGTATAAGTTTACTTTGTTTTTCTCTCTCATCCTGTAAATACTCGTACTAGTGCACAATTGTTTAAACAATACAACTGAATAAATTTTAAAGCAGATTTTGGCAACGTCATTTATTGTAGTTGGCCAACACTATTGTTTTACAAATTTTTAGTTTTCTGCATATTTTTGTTTTGTTTAGAGAAATTTTGGCTTGCCGTTTTTGTATGTGTCTTGCAACTTTGTTGTTCATTTATTTTATTTTAATTTATTGTTTTTTTATTTATATAAGTAGAATATTTTTTGTGTTAATAATTTAACAAATGTTTAATTTTTGTTTTATAATTATATGATGACATTGTAAATGTTGAGGGTAATGTGTACGTTGTGGAGGCAATTAGGTGATTATGATAGAAGTAAAGTGTTTGAATACGGGGATTTTCACGTTGGTGTTAGGTTTGAAAACTATATAATTTTTAAATACCAATAGACTCCTAGCTTAAATCTACTTGTTTCAAGTACTTGTTTGTATTGGAGTGATATTTGTCGTGACTGACATCTTTTTGTTTCGATTTACTCAGTATCTTGCCTCTAAGCAGTTGTCAGTCTGCTGGTAGTTTGAAAGATCAGTTCTTTGACTAGGACAGTCATTGTCGTTCATCCCAGATTACCATAATAAATTGATCAACGTTTTTAAAAGACCAGAGTTATATCAACCGAAGAGTTCTTCTCAAAGATATGACTCCCATATCGATAACAATACTGTTACAGTTTCTCTCATTACCTCTCTGAACAAATGGGGTTTTCCCAAATTACACCAAAGCTCCCAAAGATTTGGGGTCTTGATTTAATTTTTACAAAAAAGTGATCTTTTTCTCAGGCTCATATCTTGCAAACCATTCGAATTTTGATTTACTGCCAGAGACAAACTTGTAGCTCTTGCCATAAAGAACATCAATTGTAAACATATGAAACCAAAAAAACTTCATCTTCAATTTGTCATTTCAAGTGGAAAGTTTTACATTGTAAAATTGCACTGTTATTACTAACGACACCTGTACGTATACGTGTTAATGATTTATTGATATTACAAATATTAAGTATACGCCTAATACAGAAAAATACTTGAAATATTTTTTAATACGAAAAAAAATCAATTTTTTTAAAGTTTTATGCGACTTTAATCTTAAACTCTGGCAGTATATGAAAAGTATTTCTCATCTCTTTAAGGCCAAGAACGAATCAAACTAATTTCACAAACAGTTTCCCGATCATCTTCAAAAAATTGGATAAAAGCTCTTATATGTGGAAATATTACAAATTGATTGAAACTCTTTAAATAGTTAATTTTTCATTCAATGATCTATTTTTTATAAAACATATATTTCAAAATGTTCTTTAATGTTTACATCAGAAACTATATAAATATCCATTGGTTGTGCAAACTATTAAATAAAAATCATTTAATTTCTTTTAAAATATTTCTGTTTATTTTAATTAAATTGAAGCACAATTTTCCACTTTTGAAAATTCAATGTCTACACAATTCAGTTGCCAAAAACAACATGCAAACAACTGCTCCTCTCTTTCTCTCTCTCTAAGCATACACAGCAAAAACTAACATTGAACAAATTGCGAACATAAAATCAACTAATGGGTTTCACTCAGAAATACTATTTTTATTCTATGTGTAAAACAGCAGTGATTAAATAAAAAATGTCAAAATAAGTGATTATATGTAAGTCATTGTTAGAGTACTTAAAAATACTGCAAACGTTACGTATTAGTCAAGATGTTGCATAGGATAAATTCATTACTAAGTTTTTGCTGGTTATAAGTATACACAGAAATAAATATACACACACTACTATTCGCATAAAACAAATCATTTAAAAATATCCTTAAAACAGCAACTACTACTACCACTTGTATCTTGCCTCTAAGCAGTTGTCAGTCTGCTGGTAGTTTGAAAGATCAGTTCTTTGACTAGGACAGTCATTGTCGTTCATCCCAGATTACCATAATAAATTGATCAACGTTTTTAAAAGACCAGAGTTATATCAACCGAAGAGTTCTTCTCAAAGATATGACTCCCATATCGATAACAATACTGTTACAGTTTCTCTCATTACCTCTCTGAACAAATGGGGTTTTCCCAAATTACACCAAAGCTCCCAAAGATTTGGGGTCTTGATTTAATTTTTACAAAAAAGTGATCTTTTTCTCAGGCTCATATCTTGCAAACCATTCGAATTTTGATTTACTGCCAGAGACAAACTTGTAGCTCTTGCCATAAAGAACATCAATTGTAAACATATGAAACCAAAAAAACTTCATCTTCAATTTGTCATTTCAAGTGGAAAGTTTTACATTGTAAAATTGCACTGTTATTACTAACGACACCTGTACGTATACGTGTTAATGATTTATTGATATTACAAATATTAAGTATACGCCTAATACAGAAAAATACTTGAAATATTTTTTAATACGAAAAAAAATCAATTTTTTTAAAGTTTTATGCGACTTTAATCTTAAACTCTGGCAGTATATGAAAAGTATTTCTCATCTCTTTAAGGCCAAGAACGAATCAAACTAATTTCACAAACAGTTTCCCGATCATCTTCAAAAAATTGGATAAAAGCTCTTATATGTGGAAATATTACAAATTGATTGAAACTCTTTAAATAGTTAATTTTTCATTCAATGATCTATTTTTTATAAAACATATATTTCAAAATGTTCTTTAATGTTTACATCAGAAACTATATAAATATCCATTGGTTGTGCAAACTATTAAATAAAAATCATTTAATTTCTTTTAAAATATTTCTGTTTATTTTAATTAAATTGAAGCACAATTTTCCACTTTTGAAAATTCAATGTATACACAATTCAGTTGCCAAAAACAACATGCAAACAACTGCTCCTCTCTTTCTCTCTCTCTAAGCATACACAGCAAAAACTAACATTGAACAAATTGCGAACATAAAATCAACTAATGGGTTTCACTCAGAAATACTATTTTTATTCTATGTGTAAAACAGCAGTGATTAAATAAAAAATGTCAAAATAAGTGATTATATGTAAGTCATTGTTAGAGTACTTAAAAATACTGCAAACGTTACGTATTAGTCAAGATGTTGCATAGGATAAATTCATTACTAAGTTTTTGCTGGTTATAAGTATACACAGAAATAAATATACACACACTACTATTCGCATAAAACAAATCATTTAAAAATATCCTTAAAACAGCAACTACTACTACCACTACAACAACCACTACTAAAAACAAACAGCAAAACAACAACAAAGAGGAAATAAAATTGCTGTAGTATTTTGCCATTAATTGTTTTGTTTATACTGATTTTTCATTGTTTTACAAAAAAAAAAATGAGAAAAATATATAAACAGAGAAAAAAAAACGCCAGCTGTTCTTCAAAAAAACAATGTTAAATGACTCTCTATAGGACTTGTTCTTGTATGTGTATGTGTGTAAAACTCGGAAGCTGTATGTAAGTCAGTATGTTTAACTCCATTTGTAGCGCAGTGCCTTGTTTGTATGTAAAGTGTAGAGCTTTTGTTTTATGTCCTAATTGCCTTTGTGTCAGAGTGTTTTAGCAATTATTTGTGATTCTCCATTGCTCTTTGGCAGTAGATTCAATTTATTTATGTTTATTTAACATTGTTTTTTATTTTCTTCCTAAGTTTTTTTTTTCCTTTATAGTTTTGAGCTTTCTATTTAGATCTGAGAAAAGTTACAAATGAAAAAACAATGGAAACTCATTTTTAGTTGAAGATGTTAATTTGTTTATTATCAGGTAAGATGTCCTTATTAAAAAACAAGAAAAGAAGAGAAAACTAGAAACTGAAAAATAAATATTTTTCTTTAGAAATAAAAGAAGAATAGTAAAGGTAAGAGAAAGTGCTGCATATTTTGTAATGAATATTTCATAATGAAAATATATCACACATCTTTAAACATTTTATAACAAAATCGTTTTAAACGTTTTAATTTTGTATGTTTTTACTTCTTCATCAATTTCACAGATCACATTTTTTCTGACAACCCATACCTCACTATTAAAACCATGTTTTCTCCAAGCATGGATCAACTCAGGACAGAAATATACTTTATCTAACTAACTAACTAACTACTACTAACTAACTACTAACTAACTAACTAACTAACTAACTAACTAACTAACTAACTAACTAACTAACTAACTAACTAACTAACTACTAACTAACTAACTAACTAACTAACTAACTAATAACTAACTACTAACTAACTAACTAACTAACTCAACTAACTAACTAACTAACGACTAACTAACTAACTACTAACTAACTAACTAACTAACTACTAATACTAACTAACTAACTAACTAACTACTAACTAACTAACTACTAACTACTAACTACTAACTAACTACTAACTAACTAACTAACTAACTAACTAACTAACTACTAACTAACTAACTAACTAACTAACTACTAACTAACTAACTAACTAACTAACTAACTACTAACTAACTAACTAACTAACTAACTAACTAACTAACTAACTACTAACTAACTAACTAACTAACTAACTAACTAACTAACTAACTAACTAACTAACTAACTAACTAACTAACTACTAACTAACTAACTAACTACTAACTAACTAACTAACTAACTAACTAACTAACTAACTAACTAACTAACTAACTAACTAACTAACTAACTAACTACTAACTAACTAACTACTAACTAACTAACTAACTAACTAACTAACTACTAACTAACTAACTACTAACTAACTAACTAACTAACTAACTAACTAACTAACTAACTAACTAACTAACTAACTAACTAACTAACTAACTAACTAACTAACTAACTAACTAACTAACTAACTAACTAACTAACTAACTAACTAACTAACTAACTAACTAACTAACTAACTAACTAACTAACTAACTAACTAACTAACTAACTAACTAACTAACTAACTAACTAACTACTAACTAACTAACTAACTAACTAACTAACTAACTAACTAACTAACTAACTAACTAACTAACTAACTAACTCTAACTAACTAACTAACTACTAACTAACTAACTAACTAACTAACTAACTAACTAACTAACTAACTAACTAACTAACTAACTACTAACTAACTAACTAACTAACTAACTAACTAACTAACTAACTAACGAACTAACGAACTAACTACTAACTAACTAACTAACTAACTAATTAACTAACTAACTAACCCTAGCCCCCATACAAAATCATCTTCAAAAGCTGACATGATGGTCATTGCTAATTTGTGGTCGACCATTCCCAACTATACATGGTTGCTTGTTATACTTGAAATTAAGAAACTGAGTGATATGTGTATAACGAAAATATAGAATTTGTAATTCAGATAGAAAATTCGACAGAAGACTTCAATAGAAAATGTGAAGCCCATCAGGCCGTATATATGTATGTATATCTATCCCATAATTTGTTAAAATAACACAATGGAAAAGGTGTTATGCATCTATTAAAATAAAATAAAAATCTTTCTAAATTAAAATTTACGAAATTAAATTCTTTTCTTATATTAGGAATAATTACAAACTTTAATGCGATCGTAATGCAAAATTTACATTTCTACATTTAAAATATTTACTAAAATAAATTTGAAAACAATATATTTAAATTCTAAACCCATTAGAGAATAGAAAGGAACTATTATTTATTAGACAAATCAACTAGAGTTTCCAGTAATGCCTCTGTAATATTTGAAATTGAAAATGCACATACGAAAAAGTAAACGTTAAATTATTTTCCATCAAACTAAATGTGAACTTTGAATGTACATACCAATAGATACATACATATGTTATAAAAATAAAAGAACAATTTAAATTTTTCAATAAAAGAAAAAACTCAAACGCAATAACGAAAGCCAGCAAGTTTTTCGAGTATTCGAGTTTAAGTTTTGAAGATGAACCCTGCAGATGCCCCAGGGACGGCGCTGTGGCGGCTCAAAGTAGGGTACCTACGACATGTAAAATTTTTAAACTCGTGCCATTTTTTTGTTTTTCACCCAAATACAAAGATTTTTATACTTTGTGAAAGCGCTCGACGAGATCTTGAAAAAACATGCTTGGACATACTACTTATCTCTTATAATATCCGAGTTATAGGCATTTAAAAATTTAGTGATACAAAATTTACCATACCTTGGTCCGCCTTTTTTTGAATACCGGGCGTAATTTTGGACCAAATGGACTCAGTTTTTTCTTGTTAGTTAGACAACAAAATTTCCAATAATATACAAAAAATTTCAGATCAATATTGTTTACAGATCCAAAAATATACGTTTTTTAATTTAAAAATTCAAAAAATTTTAGATTTTTGGCGTTTTTTTGCCAAAAATGTGTCTTAACTCTTTTATTAATAAAATAAAATTTTCTTTAAGAACATATAACAATTTTATAGTTTTCTAAAAGGTATCTTTACGCAGAACGCTTTGGCGTAAAAAACTTGTCCTATTTTTTGAAAATGTTGCCACTGCGTCCTTCCGAATATGACCTATTTTTTATCAAAACTTCAACTTTGGGCGACATGTTCTAAAATCCCAAAGCTGGGATCAGAAAACTGAAAGCAGTTTTGGAAACCTCAATATGTTTTCTATTTACTCCAAAAGTATTTTCCCAGCCCTGAAAGAAATGTGGACCCTATGGGCAAAAAAGTAAAAAATCCCATTTTTGGGATTTTCATTCCTATTTTTGGGAATTGCGGGATGCCCTTTGACCTTTTCAACTTTTTTTTGCATATTCTTATTTGAAATGACAAATTTAACAAGCGTTGAAAATTTCATTGAGTTTTGTTCATAAATAAAGATTTTGTCATATATTACATATTTGTTTAATTTCTAAAACTATGATTTATACCAAAATTTTAATAGGATCGCAGATAGCTACAACAATTTAGTCCATATTTATCCCTTAATATCATTTTTTAGTTAGATATGGAAATTCTCGACCCTTTACAAAAAATTTCAAGCCAATATCTCAATTACATTCAAAAATATGTTCATTTAAACCTGTGTCCTTTAATTTCATCTTTTTCATATTTTAGTATTAAGTATGACAGCACATATTTAAATCTTATATTTACCTATTTTCTATTTGTTTGCTTATCCTTATAATTGAAAGGTCCTATTATGCTTAAATTTTCAAAAATTTATAACTATTTTTTACCTAAATTTTTTCGACAGATCATTTCGTTCTGTTTCGTTTATGATCATGTAGGTAAAAATATACAGGTAATGATAATTTCGATTCATTCACTAATAAGAAATATCAATGACTGAATTACAGGTTATAGTAATATAGTCCTAAATGTTAATAGGTAGACAATTCGTAATTTTTTACTTTGGAATACCTGTATCGGAAATGACAAGAATTGGTATATAAGTAAACTTCTCAGATTTTAAGTACCATATTTAATAAATCTACAATGAAGATTACATTAAAGTAGAGAAGAGTTGTGTTCCGTTTTATGGAGTATATCTTCAAAGGGTCCAGAAAGAATTGAAGACATTTCAAATTATATAAAAACTACATATAGTAGAAAAGTAGACAAAACAGGCATATCAAAAATTGAAAACTTTTTAAAACTTTTTGATGTAAAAAGTAAGTCTGTGGATGGAAATCAAAAGAAATTTCGATTAAAATTTTGTAGTTGGATGGAAACTACTACGGAAATCTCAACTAACAACACATCAATAGGAGCGCCTTGCAAGTCATACGAAGACTTATGTTCAAGGTAAAAAAAAAGAGGGTCACACAAAAACTTTTTTCAATCTCAAATGAGGAAATTGCTGATACATTTAACGAAATGCTGAAAAAGGAAAACCAACATATGGATGTCGTACATATTGCAACTATTCTTCCTAATGCATCACCAAAACGACTTAAGCGAATTGTGGAAAGTATACCAACTCCAACATCATAATCAAATTTTATTGAAGAGGAAGCAATAGCGCTTATGTTGGAACTGGGTCTCAGTCGAAATAAGTACCAAATATTAAGGAAAGCTCTGCATGAAAAAGGACACAATATATTACCATCATACAAGGCGATCCAGGAAAAAAAAAACAAACTATCCTACTAAATCAACAAAAAATAATGAAGAATTGAAAGAACTGAGAGCTGCGGAAAAAAGCAGAATCCAAAAAGAATTTAAAGTTCAGATGTGATTAAACATCGACAAACCACTTTCAATTTGCGGTAGTACAAATGACGGTAATACGTCGAGAAGGTTTTTTCGTGATTTTGAAATTACTTCAAAAATAACTGGAATCGACAAGGAGTTGCTTCGAAGAGTTAAAACTATTTTAATGGCACTGAATAGTAAACATAAAATTAATGAAAATCGATTTGGGGAATACACATCTGAAATTTCTAAATTACTTGTATCTCTGTATCCATAGAGGGAACTAACACCAACAGTACACAAAGTATTGTGTCATGGTCAAATAATAATTGAATCGAATATTCTTCCACTTGGAGAGTTAACAGAAGAAGCCTAGGAAGCGAGGAATCGAGATTTTAAGCATGTTCAACTATTCAGCTCAAGAAAATGCTCCAGGCAATCACAGAATGAAGATATTTTTAATAGTTTACTTCTATCTTCTGATCCTGTTCTTTCAACTATGCGAAAAAGATGGATTTGTTATGAAACTCTATCATCTCAAAACAAGGATGATTTAAAGGACTTATATTACCTTCTGGATATGTATACCGATATGACAGATTATTTTATAGAAAATAAGTAGTGTTAGGAATTAACTATATAAGTAGGTTGTAAGAATTAATTGTATTATGTTTAAGATAAACAGTTCAAATAAAAAAAGCTATTATACTAACTGATGATATTGTATTAAATTGTGTTTTATATTTCGGTGGGCGGGAAAGGTAATTTGTGTGGGGTGATTTAGGTGTTGTTGTGCGTGGCTCATAATAAAATTATATTTTTTTTATTTTATATACAATATTATAATAAAATAATTAACTAAATAATTTTAAAAATTGTCCAAATATTTTATTCAACACCAAATGTATGTTCTGTCATACTTAATACTAAAATATGAAAAAGATGAAATTAAAGGACACAGGTTTAAATGAACATATTTTGAATGTAATTGAGATATTGGCTTGAATTTTTTTGTAAAGGGTCGAGAATTTCCATATCTAACTAAAAATGATATTAAGGGATAAATATGGACTAAATTGTTGTAGCTATCTGCGATCCTATTAAAATTTTGATATAAATCATAGTTTTAGAAGTTAAACAAATATGTAATATATGACAAAATCTTTATTTATGAACAAAACTCAATGAAATTTTCAACGCTTGTTAAATTTGACATTTCAAATAAGAATATGCAAAAAAAAATTGAAAAGGTCAAAGGGCATCCCGCAATTCCCAAAAATAGGAATGAAAATCCCAAAAATGGGATTTTTACTTTTTTGCCCATAGGGTCCGCATTTCTTTCAGGGCTGGGAAAATACTTTTGGAGTAAATAGAAAACATATTGAGGTTTCCAAAACTGCTTTCAGTTTTCTGATCCCAGCTTTGGGATTTTAGAACATGTCGCCCAAAGTTGAAGTTTGATAAAAAAATAGGTCATATTCGGAAGGACGCAGTGGCAACATTTTCAAAAAATAGGACAAGTTTTTTACGCCAAAGCGTTCTGCGTAAAGATACCTTTTAGAAAACTATAAAATTGTTATATGTTCTTAATAAAAATTTTATTTTATTAATTAAAGAGTTAAGACACATTTTTGGCAAAAAAAACGCCAAAAATCTAAAATTTTTTGAATTTTTAGATTAAAAAACGTATATTTTGGATCTGTAAACAATATTGATCTGAAATTTTTTGTATATTATTGGAAATTTTGTTGTCTAACTAACAAGAAAAAACTGAGTCCATTTGGTCCAAAATTACGCCCGGTATTCAAAAAAAGGCGGACCAAGGTATGGTAAATTTTGTATCACTAAATTTTTAAATGCCTATAACTCGGATATTATAAGAGATAAGTAGTATGTCCAAGCATGTTTTTTCAAGATCTCGTCGAGCGCTTTCACAAAATATAAAATCTTTGTATTTGGGTGAAAAACAAAAAAATGGCACGAGTTTAAAAATTTTACATGTCGTAGGTACCCTACTTTGAGCCGCCACAGCGCCGTCCCTGGGGCATCTGCATGGTTCATCTTCAAAACTTAAACTCGAATACTCCTTGGCTACGCTCACGCCAAATTTTATCCCGATCGGATCAGCCGTTTAGAAATGCCAGATTTATTTCCAAAAAATTTCCATTCTGCCCCACTGTGGATCGTAATGCAAAATTTAAATTCATACATTTAAAATACTTACTAAACTAAATTGGAAAACAATATACAAATTTAAATTCTAAACCCATTAGAGAATAGAAAGGAACTATTATTTATTAGACAAATCAACTAGAATTTTCAGTAATGCCTCTGTAATATTTGAAATTGAAAATGCATATACGAAAAAGTAAACGTTAAATTATTTTCCATCAAACTAAATGTGAACTTTGAATGTACATACCAATAGATACATACATATGTTATAAAAATAAACGAACAATTTAAATTTTTCAATAAAAGAAAAAAAAAATCAAACGCAATAACGAAAGCCAGCAAGTTTGAAGTGTTGGTTCATGTACATTACATATTTACGCTCTTTTTTCAAAATACCCAAAAGAAAAACATGGAACTAAAATAACACAAAAAACGGAAGTGGCACATACGAATTACTGGATCCCACCGAACGTTTGTACACTCTTCACACACATGCAATAAGCAACTTAACACGTACTAATACCAAAAAAAAACTCACACACATACAAACATTCATGTCTAACTGCTGGCAGTCAAGTGCAAACAAAACTACAGCGAGTAGTGAGTCCTCTCATCTTTCAACTTACACATGTACCCCAAGGTATCCAAATGCAAACGCACATACAGTTTTTGGAGAACATGAACAGCCACGACTTTTGAATGCAAATTCAATAGTGAAAAATGTTAAGAACACCAAGTAACCAACCAACACGAGCAAAAAAAAAAAACTAGAAAGGAAATTGAATTTTCGACTTTAGCAACTGCAATGTGTTGGTGAAACTTTGTTGAAGGTTTTTATATTTTATTATTTTTTAGTTATATATAAATATCTTATTTGCTTGTCGACTTTTAGTTGCTGCTGTTGTTGTCTTCGGTAAAAAGAAAAAAAACATTTGCATCAGTAGGTTGTATTTTGCATACAAATAATAGTCAACGGAAACGAAATTTAGCCAAATATTAGAAATACAACAAAGAGTATAACAATAATATTATTATCGCAACTACATAAACTATGTATGCAAAAAACGTGTGTTTGTCTGCTATTGGAAACATGGTTTGAAGCTTATGCAAGTTAGAAAACTTTGTTTTAACCCATCAAATGTACATACATACGTTCTAAATAACAATTATATTCAAAGTTATCTCAGGTCTCTAGCAAAATCAAATCTATTTAAATACTAGTATATAGCATTTTTAGTCTAGACTATAGTCTACTCTATAGACTATAATCTAGTCTATAGACTATAGCCTATTCTATAGTCTATAGACTAGACTATAGTCTAGTCTAGTCTATAGTCTAGTCTATAGTCTAGTCTATAGTCTAGTCTATAGTCCTAGTCTATAGTCTAGTCTACAGTCTAGTCTATAGTCTAGTCTATAGTCTAGTCTATAGTCTAGTCTATAATCTAGTCTATAGTCTAGTCTATAGTCTAGTCTATAGTCTAGTCTATAGTCTAGTCTATAGTCTAGTCTATAGTCTAGTCTATAGTCTAGTCTATAGTCTAGTCTATAGTCTAGTCTATAGTCTAGTCTATAGTCTAGTCTAGTCTAGTCTAGTCTATAGTCTAGTCTATAGTCTAGTCTATAGTCTAGTCTACAGTCTAGTCTATAGTCTAGTTTACAGTCTAGTCTACAGTCTAGTCTATAGTCTAGTCTACAGTCTAGTCTACAGTCTAGTCTATAGTCTAGTCTATAGTCTAGTCTATAGTCTAGTCTATAGTCTAGTCTATAGTCTAGTCTATAGTCTAGTCTATAGTCTAGTCTATAGTCTAGTCTACAGTCTAGTCTATAGTCTAGTCTATAGTCTAGTCTATAGTCTAGTCTATAGTCTAGTCTATAGTCTAGTCTATAGTCTAGTCTATAGTCTAGTCTTTAGTCTAGTCTATAGTCTAGTCTATAGTCTAGTCTACAGTCTAGTCTATAGTCTAGTCTACAGTCTAGTCTATAGTCTAGTCTATAGTCTAGTCTATAGTCTAGTCTATAGTCTAGTCTAGTCTATAGTCTAGTCTATAGTCTAGTCTACAGTCTAGTCTATAGTCTAGTCTATAGTCTAGTCTATAGTCTAGTCTTAGTCTAGTCTATAGTCTAGTCTATAGTCTAGTCTATAGTCTAGTCTATAGTCTAGTCTATAGTCTAGTCTATAGTCTAGTCTATAGTCTAGTCTATAGTCTAGTCTATAGTCTAGTCTATAGTCTATCTATTCTAGTCTACAGTCTAGTCTATAGTCTAGTCTACAGTCTAGTCTATAGTCTAGTCTATAGTCTAGTCTACAGTCTAGTCTATAATCTATAGTCTAGTCTATAGTCTAGTCTACAGTCTAGTCTATAGTCTAGTCTACAGTCTAGTCTACAGTCTAGTCTATCTCTAGTCTATAGTCTAGTCTATAGTCTAGTCTATAGTCTAGTCTATAGTCTAGTCTATAGTCTAGTCTATAGTCTAGTCTATAGTCTAGTCTACAGTCTAGTCTATAGTCTAGTCTATAGTCTAGTCTATAGTCTAGTCTATAGTCTAGTCTATAGTCTAGTCTATAGTCTAGTCTATAGTCTAGTCTATAGTCTAGTCTTTAGTCTAGTCTATAGTCTAGTCTATAGTCTAGTCTACAGTCTAGTCTATAGTCTAGTCTATAGTCTAGTCTATAGTCTAGTCAATAGTCTAGTCTATAGTCTAGTCTATAGTCTAGTCTATAGTCTAGTCTATAGTCTAGTCTATAGTCTAGTCTATAGTCTAGTCTATAGTCTAGTCTATAGTCTAGTCTATAGTCTAGTCTATAGTCTAGTCTATAGTCTAGTCTATAGTCTAGTCTATAGTCTAGTCTATAGTCTAGTCTATAGTCTAGTCTATAGTCTAGTCTATAGTCTAGTCTATAGTCTAGTCTATAGTCTAGTCTATAGTCTAGTCTATAGTCTAGTCTATAGTCTAGTCTATAGTCTAGTCTATAGTCAGTCTATAGTCTAGTCTATAGTCTAGTCTATAGTCTAGTCTATAGTCTAGTCTATAGTCTAGTCTATAGTCTAGTCTATAGTCTAGTCTATAGTCTAGTCTATAGTCTAGTCTATAGTCTAGTCTATAGTCTAGTCTATAGTCTAGTCTATAGTCTAGTCTATAGTCTAGTCTATAGTCTAGTCTATAGTCTAGTCTATAGTCTAGTCTATAGTCTAGTCTATAGTCTAGTCTATAGTCTAGTCTATAGTCTAGTCTATAGTCTAGTCTATAGTCTAGTCTATAGTCTAGTCTAGTCTATAGTCTAGTCTTTAGTCTAGTCTACAGTCTAGTCTATAGTCTAGTCTACAGTCTAGTCTATAGTCTAGTCTATAGTCTAGTCTATAGTCTAGTCTATAGTCTAGTCTATAGTCTAGTCTATAGTCTAGTCTATAGTCTAATCTATAGTCTAGTCTATAGTCTAGTCTATAGTCTAGTCTTTAGTCTAGTCTATAGTCTAGTCTATAGTCTAGTCTATAGTCTAGTCTATAGTCTAGTCTATAGTCTAGTCTATAGTCTAGTCTATAGTCTAGTCTATAGTCTAGTCTATAGTCTAGTCTATAGTCTAGTCTATAGTCTAGTCTATAGTATAGTCTATAGTCTAGTCTATAGTCTAGTCTATAGTCTAGTCTATAGTCTAGTCTATAGTCTAGTCTATAGTCTATAGTCTAGTCTATAGTCTAGTCTATAGTCTAGTCTATAGTCTAGTCTATAGTCTAGTCTATAGTCAGTATATAGTCTAGTCTATAGTAGTCTATAGTCTAGTCTATAGTCTAGTCTACAGTCTAGTCTATAGTCTAGTCTACAGTCTAGTCTACAGTCTAGTCTATAGTCTATAGTCTAGTCTATAGTCTAGTCTATAGTCTAGTCTACAGTCTAGTCTATAGTCTAGTCTACAGTCTAGTCTACAGTCTAGTCTATAGTCTAGTCTATAGTCTAGTCTATAGTCTAGTCTATAGTCTAGTCTATAGTCTAGTCTATAGTCTAGTCTACAGTCTAGTCTATAGTCTAGTCTATAGTCTAGTCTATAGTCTAGTCTATAGTCTAGTATATAGTCTAGTCTATAGTCTAGTCTATAGTCTAGTCTATAGTCTAGTCTATAGTCTAGTCTATAGTCTAGTCTATAGTCTAGTCTATAGTCTAGTCTATAGTCTAGTCTATAGTCTAGTCTACAGTCTAGTCTATAGTCTAGTCTACAGTCTAGTCTATAGTCTAGTCTATAGTCTAGTCTATAGTCTAGTCTCTAGTCTAGTCTATAGTCTAGTCTATAGTCTAGTCTATAGTCTAGTCTATAGTCTAGTCTACAGTCTAGTCTATAGTCTAGTCTATAGTCTAGTCTATAGTCTAGTCTATAGTCTAGTCTATAGTCTAGTCTATAGTCTAGTCTATAGTCTAGTCTATAGTCTAGTCTATAGTCTAGTCTAGTCTAGTCTATAGTCTAGTCTATAGTCTAGTCTATAGTCTAGTCTATAGTCTAGTCTATAGTCTAGTCTATAGTCTAGTCTATAGTCTAGTCTATAGTCTAGTCTATAGTCTAGTCTATAGTCTAGTCTATAGTCTAGTCTATAGTCTAGTCTATAGTCTAGTCTATAGTCTAGTCTATAGTCTAGTCTATAGTCTAGTCTATAGTCTAGTCTATAGTCTAGTCTATAGTCTAGTCTATAGTCTAGTCTAGTCTAGTCTATAGTCTAGTCTATAGTCTAGTCTATAGTCTAGTCTATAGTCTAGTCTATAGTCTAGTCTATAGTCTAGTCTATAGTCTAGTCTATAGTCTAGTCTATAGTCTAGTCTATCTCTAGTCTATAGTCTAGTCTATAGTCTAGTCTATAGTCTAGTCTATAGTCTAGTCTATAGTCTAGTCTATAGTCTAGTCTATAGTCTAGTCTATAGTCTAGTCTATAGTCTAGTCTATAGTCTAGTCTATAGTCTAGTCTATAGTCTAGTCTATAGTCTAGTCTATAGTCTAGTCTATAGTCTAGTCTATAGTCTAGTCTATAGTCTAGTCTATAGTCTAGTCTATAGTCTAGTCTATAGTCTAGTCTATAGTCTAGTCTATAGTCTAGTCTATAGTCTAGTCTATAGTCTAGTCTATAGTCTAGTCTATAGTCTAGTCTATAGTCTAGTCTATAGTCTAGTCTATAGTCTAGTCTATAGTCTAGTCTATAGTCTAGTCTATAGTCTAGTCTATAGTCTAGTCTATAGTCTAGTCTATAGTCTAGTCTATAGTCTCTCTATAGTCTAGTCTATAGTCTAGTCTAGTCTAGTCTATAGTCTAGTCTATAGTCTAGTCTATAGTCTAGTCTATAGTCTAGTCTATAGTCTAGTCTATAGTCTAGTCTATAGTCTAGTCTATAGTCTAGTCTATAGTCTAGTCTATAGTCTAGTCTATAGTCTAGTCTATATAGTCTAGTCTATAGTCTAGTCTATAGTCTAGTCTATAGTCTAGTCTATAGTCTAGTCTATAGTCTAGTCTATAGTCTAGTCTATAGTCTAGTCTAAGTCTAGTCTATAGTCTAGTCTATAGTCTAGTCTATAGTCTAGTCTATAGTCTAGTCTATAGTCTAGTCTATAGTGTAGTCTATAGTCTAGTCTATAGTCTAGTCTATAGTCTAGTCTATAGTGTAGTCTATAGTCTAGTCTATAGTCTAGTCTAGTCTAGTCTATAGTGTAGTCTATAGTCTAGTCTATAGTCTAGTCTATAGTCTAGTCTATAGTCTAGTCTATAGTCTAGTCTGTAGTCTAGTCTATAGTCTAGTCTATAGTCTAGTCTATAGTCTAGTCTATAGTCTAGTCTATAGTCTAGTCTATAGTCTAGTCTATAGTCTAGTCTATAGTCTAGTCTATAGTCTAGTCTATAGTCTAGTCTATAGTCTAGTCTATAGTCTAGTCTATAGTCTAGTCTAGTCTATAGTCTAGTCTAGTCGAGTCGTCTAGTCTAGTCTAGTCTAGTCTAGTCTAGTCTAATCTAGTCTAGTCTAGTCTAGTCTAGTCTAGTCTAGTCTAGTCTAGTCTAGTCCAGTCTAGTCTAGTCTAGTCTATAGTCTAGTCTAGTCTATAGTCTAGTCTATAGTCTATCCATAGTCTAGTCTATAGTCTAGTCTATAGTCTTATCTATGGCTTAGTGGAGAGTATAAGTTAGATTCATCTATGGGTTAAATAATATTTAACGAGTGTTATCAGGAATGTTGTTAGTGAAGAAAATGAGACAGTTTTCCTTATTCTTTACAAAAACGTACACACATTTCACATCAAATTATGCATTTTGCATTCTTATTGAAAACAGCACGATACAATAAAATACATGGAACTTTTGGAAATGAATTCAAACTTTTTCCAACGAAGCAAAATATATGTATATACCCTGTAGATCGGAGTATACATATGCACCTAACAAATTACAGTATTTAACTACATAGTTGTTTTATAAAGAATATATCCGATTAAAACTACACTACACTTATTCGCAAACAGAAGTTTAAACGTTGAATATTTTAAATTATTGCTACAGGGACAGAAACGATATAAAATTTCTAAAATAAGAAAAAGCTAAATCAAATTTATTGTTGAGCGTAATAGAAATGACATCTTTTTCTTGTCTAAAAACGAACAATTCCCAGCTTGTTTCATTCATTTCATTTGTATTTATTCAAATGTTCTTTAATTTGCATATTCAATGATTATCGCAGTTTAAGTCAATTATTTTTAAAACACTGAAAAGAAAAAAATACCAAAGTTGAGAATAAAAAAAGAATAATAGATTCGAATTTTTAATGACTTTTAATATTTACCAGCTTCTTTTAAAATCGCTTTAATTTCTTTTTATTATCATCATCATGTTCAAATACAAAATAAGAGAGAAAAAACGTATTATTTAAATATTTGTTTAAAATTGTAATAAAGTTATTTTAATCAAATAGCTTTAGGGAATTTTTAAGGAATATACTTTGCAGATGAAAAATGTAAAATAAGATAAGAATTATGCCAACTCACTTTTAATAAACGCCTAAATGTTAATAACGAAAAATTAAATGAGTATTAGGCCGCGAGCATTAAAAACAAAAATGTAAACTGTTGGGAATATAAACAAGTTTAAGTAAAAATATTAAGGGTATTCAAAGGAATAGTGATATTAAAGCATGAGGTTTTGACTAGCAGTATAACTATAGACTGGACTATAGTCTATAGTTAGACTATATACTAGTCTAAATACTAGACTATATACTAGACTGTAGATTAGACTCTACATTAGACTATAGACTATACTATAGATTAGATTATAGACTAAACTATATACTAGACTATAGACTAGACTATAGACTAGACTATAGACTAGACTATAGACTAGACTATAGACTAGACTATAGACTAGACTAGACTATAGACTAGACTATAGACTAGACTATAGACTAGACTATAGACTAGACTATAGACTAGACTATAGACTAGACTATAGACTAGACTATAGACTAGACTATAGACTAGACTATAGACTAGACTATAGACTAGACTATAGACTAGACTATAGACTAGACTATAGACTAGACTATAGACTAGACTATAGACTAGACTATAGACTAGACTATAGAACTAGACTAGACTAGACTATATACTCGACTATAGACTAGACTATAGACTAGACTATAGACTAGACTATAGACCAGAATATAGACTATACTATAGACTAGACTATAGACTAGACTATAGACTAGACTATAGACTGGGATATAGACTAGACTATAGACTAGAATATAAACTAGACTATCTATAGAATAGACTATAGATTAGACAATAAACTAGACTATAGACTAGATTATAAACTAGTCTATAAACTAGACTATAGACTAGAATATAGACTAGTCGTTTGGTCTATAATCTCCTAATAAAATTGTATTATACAATAACAATGAGTATCCCTATTATAAAAAGATAAGTTTACACTCGTTGTAACTATGGCTATAACCATCCTCTGTACACCACACGTTGTATTGCCAATACTTGTTAGTTTTTTTTATGGGTTCATTGCTAAAATTCGTTACAAATTTACAATAATAACAATAAATGTTAACTTGTGTAATAATAACCAAAGAAAAGATGAAGAAAACAACTCACAAATGAATGAATGAATCAATGTTTTACTAAAAGCCATAAACCTAAAACACATACTCCCAAATAACAGTTTTATTTCCTGTTTATTCTACTTCTGTTTCCTTCTATTTTTTTTTTTTTGTTTTTTTTTTACACACAAAACTGACATCAGCTTTTGTTTTAGTACATGAAATATACCCTTCGTATTCATATTTCATGGTTTAAAAAAATTAACAGTTTTCTTTCTCTTTTCCTTTCTTCTACATTTTTGTAAGTGTAAATATATTTCTCTTCAATTTATTTTTTTTCTGTTCCTTTTTCCATATTGGTTTTTCTGGGGCTAACTAGTTCAATATGAAAACGGTTAAAACTTTTTCTATTTATTTTTTTTTAGTTCTTTTTTTAACTTTTTTTGTAGGTTAAAACAACAACTGAGGACGTAGTCTTCTGCCCCATTTTAATTTTGAACTACTTGGCATGAGTTAGCAACTTTGGTTTGTAATAGCTTCTGTAATAGCATTGAAAAGTATTTAATTTTTCATTACTTAATTCATTAACATGTGAAGTCATTATTTTAAAGCGGCTCGCTTACAAATAAGTACTTAAATAAGCCAATACAAACAGGATGTTAAAAATTTGTGTTGTTAAACACACCAAACCAATTTCCTACACACGTAACTTGGTCTGTTCGTTAGTCCCTTGTTATACATCGTTCGTTAGTCCCCTGCTGTACATCAACAAAGCTTCTTTTGTATAGTAAATAATGGTATTATACAAGTACAAGTTAGTTATTCTGGTTAGTACTGTAGGTTCTAAATAAGTCAATATTGCTTGTTTATAATATTTTTTTTTTTTTTTACTTTTTTGCACTAGACTTCGGTTGTAATAACCATGGCAGTTATAAATAAAGTGTGAAATGTTACTTTACAGACAACAGAATAATTAAACTCGAGAAAAGTTTTTTTTTCAAATTTGCAAGGAAGATTTGCTAACCGATCTCAATATTATATAGAACATATACATATATGTACATTTAAAAAGAGGACAATATTTGCAAACATTGTAGGAATATAAATCCTTCATATAAGTAATTGCCATGACCAGATATTTGTTAAAATTTAAAATTTTTTAATTATATCTCTTTGTAAGGTAATTTTAATAAACCTTCCGAATTTTCACTAATTTTTTGCTGAGTGTATTCAAGGTAGAAAGTATAGCAAAGGGAGAATGGAAAAAAGCTAATAGCCAAAAATATAAGTTAATAAAATTTGCACCAATGGGTTTATGTCCCAGTTATGCAAGTTGTTTCTTTTTTATTGTTTCCAGCTTATTTTTTTCAAACGTTTTGTTTTTATTATTTTACTCAGGCTTTATGTTTTTTGTTTCAAATAACAATTTTGAATTTTATTAAAATGTTTATTACATTTCAATTGATTACTTGGGCATGTATACATATATTTGCAGGTCAGTAATGAAATGTCTGTTCGGTGGGTGATTTTGTAACCTTGTTTTTCTTTTGCTTCGGCT
Organism: Lucilia sericata; assembly: GCF_015586225.1. Taxonomy (NCBI): domain Eukaryota; kingdom Metazoa; phylum Arthropoda; class Insecta; order Diptera; family Calliphoridae; genus Lucilia; species Lucilia sericata. The sequence continues at coordinate 15,076 of NW_023996195.1, read as the reverse complement.
ATCAATGTTATCACAGCAATTTCTTTTCTTTTGCACGAATAGACAAGAAAAATTAAATTCATGTAATTTTCATTAAATTTTTATGGCCTTCTGTCTGCTGAATTTGAATTTAAATTGATTAAGGATATTTCGATAAAAAACAAAAAAATTAGCAAAAAGACTACATTTTTTATTGTTTTTAATTTATTTTTACAAATATTTAATCTTCTAAAAATTTAAACAATTACATGAAACTATTTATCAAATCTAAACAATGCAAGTTTTTAATTATAAGTCATACTTACATACATATGACTTATATATAGGCTACCAAAATATGAATACCAAAACCTAATAAAAAAGCACTTACAAGTATCTAGATATAAATATAGGTACTTGCAGGTAATTGCAAAAGTTATAGCTCCGTTAAGAAGCTTTAAAATATTTAACTTAAATTAAGTGAAATTTATTGCCCTCATAAATGTAACACTTTGCATACTGTGCTCATATTCGTACAAAAAAAAATAAGTAAAAAAGTGTATACAAACCCAAAAAAAAAAATAAAAATAATATAAATAATGACAATTTTGATAATGTGAATTTTCAAACATACAACATTATATTGTACGTCGAGTAGGAATGTGTTTGTTTTTTTTTATCAAAACAAACCACTAGAGGAAAATGACACTAGAGACCAATTTACATAACGAAATGTGTAACTAAATGTACGGTTTTATATGAGTGTTTTTATACAGAATACACAATATGTATAAATAAATATGTAACTATATATACATACACACATACAGTGGACGTCCAATAGTACGTATACTCTTTATTACGAATATCCAATAATACGAATGGCAAAATTGTTGCATTGTCTACTCTATAGTACGAATAAAGTCACGATTTTTCTGTTCGATAGTACGAATAACGCATTTTTTATGGGAATTTTGGTTTTATTTACGTATGAATGAAGTTTTTATTGTTTTTATTTTATTATTTCGGTATCATTCACCTTAAGCTCAGTAATTTTGAAGTTTTTTTGTATTTATGTGTTTTAAGTGTTTTGTATTTTTAAAAATCCTATACACACAATTTACTGCATGTATATGTACAAATCAACAATTATTTAGTGTTATTAATTTATTTTATTGGAATTTTGATGACCCAAGAGAAGAAATTAAATTGGATGATAACGCAAATGAGGAAAGTATTTTATTAGTTCCCGACAATAACTCTGCTGAGAACAATATTGAAGCCTCAAAAGTGCCAAATTGTCTTTGGCACACATCTTTTTAAAAACATTAAAATTTAAAACCTTTGGACTCACGATACTTTCAAAATTAACAATTCATATACGTAAATATGTCCCTTTTATGCCTGTTTATGTACAAGAAATTTATTTAAAATAATACACATTTATTATATTTTGTTCCGTTATGTAATTTTTCATGAAAAATAAAACAAAAGTAAAAAAATCCAATATTTTATGTGTATTATTTGAATTTAAACATACAAAATGTGTTGTTCAATAATACGAATTTTTCGGTATTACGAAAGGGCCTGACACTATATAATTCGTACTAGTGGACGTCCACTGTATTGTTTACATACACAAAAAACATAAAAACGTATAAAAATATTTGCGCTGTATGTGTATGTAAGTGTAAAATTGTAAAACCATATTTAGCCAACCAAATTTAAAAAAGTGGAATAAGACGAGTTTTGTCATGAGCACTTCTGTTATACTTAAGTTTCTAGTAAAGTCCAAAACAGTGTAAATTATTGTCAATAAACAATATGGTCTAGTCTATAGTCTAGTCTATAGTCTAGTATATAGTCTAGTCATATAGTCCTAGTCTATAGTCTAGTCTATAGTCTAGTCTATAGTCTAGTCTATAGTCTAGTCTATAGTCTAGTCTAGTCCTAGTCTATAGTCTAGTCTATAGTCTAGTCTATAGTCTAGTCTATAGTCTAGTCTATAGTCTAGTCTATAGTCTAGTCTATAGTCTAGTCTATAGTCTAGTCTATAGTCTAGTCTATAGTCTAGTCTATAGTCTAGTCTATAGTCTAGTCTATAGTCTAGTCTATAGTCTAGTCTATAGTCTAGTCTATAGTCTAGTCTATAGTCTAGTCTATAGTCTAGTCTATAGTCTAGTCTATAGTCTAGTCTATAGTCTAGTCTATAGTCTAGTCTATAGTCTAGTCTATAGTCTAGTCTATAGTCTAGTCTATAGTCTAGTCTATAGTCTAGTCTATAGTCTAGTCTATAGTCTAGTCTATAGTCTAGTCTATAGTCTAGTCTATAGTCTAGTCTATAGTCTAGTCTATAGTCTAGTCTATAGCCTAGTCTATAGTCTAGTCTATAGTCTAGTCTATAGTCTAGTCTATAGTCTAGTCTATAGTCTAGTCTATAGTCTAGTCTATAGTCTAGTCTATAGTCTAGTCTATAGTCTAGTCTATAGTCTAGTCTATAGTCTAGTCTATAGTCTAGTCTATAGTCTAGTCTATAGTCTAGTCTATAGTCTAGTCTATAGTCTAGTCTATAGTCTAGTCTATAGTCTAGTCTATAGTCTAGTCTATAGTCTAGTCTATAGTCTAGTCTATAGTCTAGTCTATAGTCTAGTCTATAGTCTAGTCTATAGTCTAGTCTATAGTCTAGTCTATAGTCTAGTCTATAGTCTAGTCTATAGTCTAGTCTATAGTCTAGTCTATAGTCTAGTCTATAGTCTAGTCTATAGTCTAGTCTATAGTCTAGTCTATAGTCTAGTCTATAGTCTAGTCTATAGTCTAGTCTATAGTCTAGTCTATAGTCTAGTCTATAGTCTAGTCTATAGTCTAGTCTATAGTCTAGTCTATAGTCTAGTCTATAGTCTAGTCTATAGTCTAGTCTATAGTCTAGTCTATAGTCTAGTCTATAGTCTAGTCTATAGTCTAGTCTATAGTCTAGTCTATAGTCTAGTCTATAGTCTAGTCTATAGTCTAGTCTATAGTCTAGTCTATAGTCTAGTCTATAGTCTAGTCTATAGTCTAGTCTATAGTCTAGTCTATAGTCTAGTCTATAGTCTAGTCTATAGTCTAGTCTATAGTCTAGTCTATAGTCTAGTCTATAGTCTAGTCTATAGTCTAGTCTATAGTCTAGTTTATAGTCTAGTCTATAGTCTAGTCTATAGTCTAGTCTATAGTCTAGTTTATAGTCTAGTCTATAGTCTAGTCTATAGTCTAGTCTATAGTCTAGTCTATAGTCTAGTCTATAGTCTAGTCTATAGTCTAGTCTATAGTCTAGTCTATAGTCTAGTCTATATAGTCTATAGTCTAGTCTTTAGTCTAGTCTATAGTCTAGTCTATAGTCTAGTCTATAGTCTAGTCTATAGTCTAGTCTATAGTCTAGTCTATAGTCTAGTCTATAGTCTAGTCTATAGTCTAGTCTATAGTCTAGTCTATAGTCTAGTCTATAGTCTAGTCTATAGTCTAGTCTATAGTCTAGTCTATAGTCTAGTCTATAGTCTAGTCTATAGTCTAGTCTATAGTCTAGTCTATAGTCTAGTCTATAGTCTAGTCTATAGTCTAGTCTATAGTCTAGTCTATAGTCTAGTCTATAGTCTAGTCTATAGTCTAGTCTATAGTCTAGTCTATAGTCTAGTCTATAGTCTAGTCTATAGTCTAGTCTATAGTCTAGTCTATAGTCTAGTCTATAGTCTAGTCTATAGTCTAGTCTATAGTCTAGTCTATAGTCTAGTCTATAGTCTAGTCTATAGTCTAGTCTATAGTCTAGTCTATAGTCTAGTCTATAGTCTAGTCTATAGTCTAGTCTATAGTCTAGTCTATAGTCTAGTCTATAGTCTAGTCTATAGTCTAGTCTAGTCTATAGTCTAGTCTATAGTCTAGTCTATAGTCTAGTCTATAGTCTAGTCTAGTCTATAGTCTAGTCTATAGTCTAGGCTATAGTCTAGTCTATAGTCTAGTCTATAGTCTAGTCTATAGTCTAGTCTATAGTCTAGTCTATAGTCTAGTCTATAGTCTAGTCTATAGTCTAGTCTATAGTCTAGTCTATAGTCTAGTCTATAGTCTAGTTTATAGTCTAGTCTATAGTCTAGTCTATAGTCTAGTCTATAGTCTAGTCTATAGTCTAGTTTATAGTCTAGTCTATAGTCTAGTCTATAGTCTAGTCTATAGTCTAGTCTATAGTCTAGTCTATAGTCTAGTCTATAGTCTAGTCTATAGTCTAGTATATAGTCTAGTCTATAGTCTAGTCTAAAGTCTAGTATATAGTTTAGTCTATAGTCTAGTCTATAGTCTAGTCTATAGTCTAGTCTATAGTCTAGTTTATAGTCTAGTTGTAGTCGTTATATTTAAATAAATAAATTTGTGTTTTTTATTTTAAATTAAATGTTTTCAAATGCGTAAATTATATTTTATGAAAATTCTTGAATAGAATAATTGACAATCTATTATTTTAAAATCAATGAATATGAAATTAAAATTTACAGTTATAAAAAGGGATGTACCACTACAATGCTCCCCCTCCGGAAAGATTAACTTTTAATAAATTAAATGTAACACTTTTTTGGGTTTTTGTATAGTATTATTGATGTTAGTGTTTTCTATGTATGCAGGTTTTAGTTTGTCTATAGAAATCGTTTTTATTTTACCATCCACATCTAACTTGAAACTTTTTTTATCTTTTTCAATTACTTTGTACGGTCCTTCAAATGGTGTTTGCAAGGACCTCTTTTGATCAACATGTACAAATACGTATTTGCAAGTAGAAAGATCTTTAGGTACATATATATCATTATTACTACTTTTGTGATGTGATAAATTAGAACGAACATTTTTAAAATATTCTTTTAATTTATTTAAAAAATCATAAGAAGTTTCTTCCATGTTCGAAACTACTACTTCTCCAGGTAATCTAATGTTTTGACCATACACCATTTCAGCAGAAGTTCCTTTCAAATCTTCTTTGAATACTGATCTGAGACCGAGTAAAGCCACCGGAAGAATATCATACCAATTTTCAGAGTTTTCATTAGCCATAATTGTTGCCTTTAACTGTCGATGGAATCTTTCTACTATACCGTTTGCTTGTGGGTGATAAGGAGTGGTTATAATTTTATGACTACCTAATAATTTTGTTAGTTCCGTAAAAATTTTCGATGTAAATTGGGTACCCTGATCACTAGTTATCTTAAGAGGTATTCCAAAACGACTTATATAATTCCTGAAAAATGTCTGGGCTATTGTCAACGCTGTAATATCCTTGAGTGGATATGCCTCTGGCCACCGCGTAAAACTGATCAATGATTGTTAAAATGTATCTATGGTTACGAGATGGAGGAAGTGGACCGACTATGTCAAGGTGAATGTGCTCAAATCTACCTCTAGGAATATCTATTTTCATTACAGGTGATTTGGTGTATCTATTTACTTTTGACTTCTGGCAATTTACACATTGCTTAGACCACAAATTTATATCCTTATTCATGTTTGGCCAAAAATAACGATGAGAAATTAGACGACGAGTAGCTCTAATACCTGGATGAGAAATTGAGTGTAACTTTTCAAAAATTATTTTGCGTAAAGTATTCGGAACAAAAGGTCTTGTTGTCTCTTGACAAGTTTCGCACCATAAACAAACATTAAATAGTGGAACATTCACTTGTTTCAAATTAAGGTGTCTGTTCTTGTCTTTCAAAATGTCTTTGAGTTCTACATCCTTCTGTTGCTCATCGTATAAAACTTTCAGATTTATATCTGACTGTTGAAAGGCGTCTAACTCGAATGCTCTAGATAGTGTATCTGCTACAACGTTTGAGTCCCCATTTATATTAACATATCATTGGTAAATTGAGAGATATATTCTAGATGTCTTGATTGTCGTGGACTTCTTTCTGTTTTTGAATTTAAAGCGAAAACTAAAGGCTTGTGGTCAGTGTAAACTGTAAATGTCCTTCCTTCTAACATATGTCTAAAATGTTTAATATTTAGATAGATTGCTAAAAGCTCTCGATCGAAAGTGCTATATTTGGATTCAGATGGGGATAATTTCTTCGAAAAGAATGCTAATGGTTTGGGAATTCCATTATGTATTTGTTGTAAAACTCCACCAACTGCAATATTAGAAGCATCAACAGTTAAAGTCAATTTAGCTTCGTTATTAAAATGATTTAATAAGATACTTGAAGCGAATTGATCTTTAATAGTTTCAAAGGCCTTTAAACTTTCATTATTCCATTCAACAGTTTTCTTTTTAGTTTTCAGTGCCTGTGTTATCATTAAGTGAATTGGACTTGATAATTCTGCTAACTTTGGGATGTATCTATGGTAATAGTTTACCATTCCTATAAACTTCTGAATTTGTTTCACAGTCTTTGGTCGTTCAAAATTGCGTATTGCCGATATTTTCTCCTCTGATGGTTTAATTCCATCACTTGATATATTGTGGCTAAGAAAATCTATACTGGGAACTCCAAAAGTGCATTTTCCTGGTTTAATGCTTAATCCACATTCGTCTAAGCGTTCGAAACCAAAAGGCATTCGTACGAATTCAAATAGTCCGAATGGTGTGGTGATTGCTGTTTTAAAAATGTCTTCTTCTGCCATAGGAATCTGATGGTAAGCTCTTACTAAATCAAGTTTTGAAAAAATTTTCTTATTTGTCATGTTTATGTTGAGGTCGTGTATGTGTGGAAGTGGATATCTATCAGGCACTGTGATACAATTGAGTCGTCGGAAATCACCACATGGTCGCCAATCATTCGGGTCCTTTTTCGGAACTAAATGCAGTGCAGATGCTGCACATGAATTTGAAGGTCTGCAAATGCCAGATTTTACAAGAAAATCAAATTCACTTTTAGCAACTTTATATTTAATCGGATCTAAGCGTCTAGGTTTGGTGAATGGTAACGGACCGTTGGTTGCTAATCTATGTACCGTTGAATGTTTAACTGGTTTTGTGTAATCAGGTTCAGATATTAATGAAGGGTACTGTTTAAGTAGACTAGTGTATTGATTATCAACGGCGAAAACTTTTGGTAAAGAAATTTTACAGTAGCGTGACACTGTATTAATAGATAATTTAGTTAAGGGATCAATTAACGTTTTATTTTTTATGTCAATTAAAAGTCCGTATTTGTGTAAAAAGTCCGCTCCGATTATAGGCTTTTCAATGTTAGCAATAATAAAAACAAAGGGAAACTCGCGTCGTAATCCTAAATCTACATTCAACATTTTCTTACCAAATGTTGATATATTTGAACCGTTTGCTGCCGTCAGAACAATGTCAGAAGTAGTCTTATGACTTTTAAATTTTGAAGATGGAAGTACAGATATATCTGCCCCACTGTCAATTAAAAATTTTATTTTATTATTCTTATCATAAAGAAAAAGGCGACGTGTTGACAAGTTCAAACTCCCATTATCTGTCGCCTCGATAGTGGGTCCAGTTAGTTTTTTTGAATCTTCTTTTTGTCTATAATAAGAGCAAGGTTGTTCACACCTTCTTGCTTCACTACCGTACCTGTAATGGAATCTACAAATCCAGTCTCTATTCGTAGATCTAAGGACGAGATCTGCTCCTACTTAATCGCCTATTTAAGGGCCTGTACTGTTGTCCATCTAACTGATTTTTTATTGAAGCTACGTCTAATGAAAGATTATTGAAGCTATTACAAATATTGGTAGTAGCTTGTACTAGATTTTCAACAACCTTTTCTAGACTATACGAATTTGCAGAATGTATTGGAGTAGTGTCTCTAATACTTGCTATCTTATTACCCTGTAGCACTTCCCATATGTTATCAGCTAAGCGTGTTAATTCGTTGATATCTGTTAAATTGGAACCAGTCAAGACAACATTTATGTTATTTGGTAATTTTCTTAACCATATTTTTCTTAACACGTCGGGACTAAAATTTGAATTCCCAAGTAAAGCTAATGACCTATAAAATTCAGATGGTTTTTGATCTCCCATCTCAGAATCAGACAATATTTTATCTAATTTTGTATTTTCACTCATAGAATGTCTTTCAATAAGGATTTTCTTTAAATGATCGTAACGATTACTTGAAGGAGGTTTCTGTATAATGTCAATTACAGTTACTATTACATCTTGAGGTAAAGCAGTAACAACATACTCATATTTAGTAATGTCCTGTGTTACTTTCCTATTTGCAAATTGCATTTCAGCATGGATAAACCACGCTTCCGGACAATTTGTCCAAAATTGGGGAAGTTTAATAGTGGTAGAACAAATTTCAATATTAGACTGAGGACAAGTAGGAGTTGAACGATTATCTAATTCAGTCAATGTTCCAGTTTCAGTATTGATGTTGTCAGAATTATCTGTTAAATTGGGTTGTGACGTACAATTTGGACGTGTTGAATTGAATTGTAAACTTTCCGAAGGGAAAGTTTACAATTAGCAACGATTAACAAACAATAAACAAACAAGTAACAACAACGAATGTAGTATATTGATTTGATTTAACAACGTGTATGTATTTGGATGTATATACTAAAGGTAACTTAAAATAAATATAATATAATATACTTATTTCTGTTTTTTTTACAAGTTCAGGTAAATCTTTGACCGATATTTATAGTAGGTTGAAGCGGGATATTTTATTTAGGGATCTTGACTCTAATTCAGGTTTCGTGCTTAATGATTGTCTGTTTTTAGGAAATTGAACGGTGAAATTGATTGATGATCTTAACTTATGATCTTGATTGATGATCTTGTTTGATAATCTTGATGAATAATATTTTTTGATGATCTTGATATTTGGAAATCTAAGATCTTGATAAGATTAAATCTCTGAGCCAATTCCCAAATAATTAGGTTTGTTTTTCTTTATTTTGATTTATTTATAATATTAAATTGCAGGATCGCCAATTGTAGTCGTTATATTTAAATAAATAAATTTGTGTTTTTTATTTTAAATTTAATGTTTTCAAATGCGTAAATTATATTTTATGAAAATTCTTGAATATAATAATTGACAATCTATTATTTTAAAATCAATGAATATAAAATTAAAATTTACAGTTATAAAAAGGGATGTACCCCTACACTAGTCTATAGTCTAGTTATAGTCTATAGTCTAGTCTATAGTCTAGTCTATAGTCTAGTCTTTATAGTATAGTCTCTAGGGGTCTAGTCTATTAGTCTAGTCCTATAGTCTAGTCTATAGTCTAGTTCTATAGTCTAGTCTATAGTCTATTCTATAGTCTAGTCTATAGTCTAGTCTATAGTCTAGTCTATATCTAGTCTATAGTCATTCTTATAGTCTATAGTCTATAGTCTAGTTCTTATAGTCTAGTCTCTTAGTCTAGTCTATAGTCTAGTCTATAGTCTAGTCTATAGTCTAGTTCTATAGGCTAGTCTATAGTCTAGTCTATAGTCTAGTCTCTTAGTCTAGGTCTATAGTCTAGTCTATAGTCTAGTCTATAGTCTAGTCTATAGTCTAGTCTATAGTTCTAGTCTTATAGTCTAGTCTATAGTCTAGCTCATGTCTAGTCTATAGTCTAGTCTATAGTCTAGTCTAATAGTCTAGGTCTATCGTCTTAGTCTATAGTCTATTCTATAATCTAGTCTATAGTCTAGTCTATAGTCTAGTCTATAGTCTAGTCTATAGTCTAGTCTATAGTCTAGTCTATAGTCTAGTCTATAGTCTAGTCTATAGTCTAGTCTATAGTCTAGTCTATAGTCTAGTCTATAGTCTAGTCTATAGTCTAGTCTATAGTCTAGTCTATAGTCTAGTCTATAGTCTAGTCTATAGTCTAGTCTATAGACTAGTCTATAGACTAGTCTATAGTCTAGTCTATAGTCTAGTCTATAGTCTAGTCTATAGTCTAGTCTATAGTCTAGTCTATAGTCTATTCTATAATCTAGTCTATAGTCTAGTCTATAGTCTAGTCTATAGTCTAGTCTATAGTCTAGTCTATAGTCTAGTCTATAGTCTAGTCTATAGTCTAGTCTATAGTCTAGTCTATAGTCTAGTCTATAGTCTAGTCTATAGTTTAGTCTATAGTCTAGTCTATAGTCTAGTCTATAGTCTAGTCTATAATCTAGTCTATAGTCTAGTCTATAGTCTAGTCTATAGTCTAGTCTATAGTCTAGTCTATAGTCTAGTCTAGTCTAGTCTATAGTCTAGTCTATAGTTTAGTCTATAGTCTAGTCTATAGTCTAGTCTATAGTCTAGTCTATAGTCTAGTCTATAGTCTAGTCTATAGTCTAGTCTATAGTCTAGTCTATAGTATAGTCTATAGTCTAGTCTTTAGTCTAGTCTATAGTCTAGTCTATAGTCTAGTCTATAGTCTAGTCTATAGTCTAGTCTATAGTCTAGTCTATAGTCTAGTCTATAGTCTAGTCTATAGTCTAGTCTATAGTCTAGTCTATCTCTAGTCTATAGTCTAGTCTATAGTCTAGTCTATAGTCTAGTCTATAGTCTAGTCTATAGTCTAGTCTATAGTCTAGTCTATAGTCTAGTCTATAGTCTAGTCTATAGTCTAGTCTATAGTCTAGTCTATAGTCTAGTCTATAGTCTAGTCTATAGTCTAGTCTATAGTCTAGTCTATAGTCTAGTCTATAGTCTAGTCTATAGTCTAGTCTATAGTCTAGTCTATAGTCTAGTCTATAGTCTAGTCTATAGTCTAGTCTATAGTCTAGTCTATAGTCTAGTCTATAGTCTAGTCTATAGTCTAGTCTATAGTCTAGTCTATAGTTTAGTCTATAGTCTAGTCTATAGTCTAGTCTATAGTCTAGTCTATAGTCTAGTCTATAATCTAGTCTATAGTCTAGTCTATAGTCTAGTCTATCTAGTCTATAGTCTAGTCTATAGTCTAGTCTATAGTCTAGTCTATAGTCTAGTCTATAGTTTAGTCTATAGTCTAGTCTATAGTCTAGTCTATAGTCTAGTCTATAGTCTAGTCTATAGTCTAGTCTATAGTATAGTCTATAGTCTAGTCTTTAGTCTAGTCTATAGTCTAGTCTATAGTCTAGTCTATAGTCTAGTCTATAGTCTAGTCTATAGTCTAGTCTATAGTCTAGTCTATAGTCTAGTCTATAGTCTAGTCTATAGTCTAGTCTATAGTCTAGTCTATAGTCTAGTCTATAGTCTAGTCTATAGTCTAGTCTATAGTCTAGTCTATAGTCTAGTCTATAGTCTAGTCTATAGTCTAGTCTATAGTCTATTCTATAATCTAGTCTATAGTCTAGTCTAGTCTAGTCTATAGTCTAGTCTATAGTCTAGTCTATAGTCTAGTCTATAGTCTAGTCTATAGTCTAGTCTATAGTCTAGTCTATAGTCTAGTCTATAGTCTAGTCTATAGTCTAGTCTATAGTCTAGTCTATAGTCTAGTCTATAGTCTAGTCTATAGTCTAGTCTATAGTCTAGTCTATAGTCTAGTCTATAGTCTAGTCTATAGTCTAGTCTATAGACTAGTCTATAGTCTAGTCTATAGTCTAGTCTATAGTCTAGTCTATAGTCTAGTCTATAGTCTAGTCTATAGTCTATTCTATAATCTAGTCTATAGTCTAGTCTATAGTCTAGTCTATAGTCTAGTCTATAGTCTAGTCTATAGTCTAGTCTATAGTCTAGTCTATAGTCTAGTCTATAGTCTAGTCTATAGTCTAGTCTATAGTCTAGTCTATAGTTTAGTCTATAGTCTAGTCTATAGTCTAGTCTATAGTCTAGTCTATAGTCTAGTCTATAATCTAGTCTATAGTCTAGTCTATAGTCTAGTCTATAGTCTAGTCTATAGTCTAGTCTATAGTCTAGTCTATAGTCTAGTCTATAGTTTAGTCTATAGTCTAGTCTATAGTCTAGTCTATAGTCTAGTCTATAGTCTAGTCTATAGTTTAGTCTATAGTCTAGTCTATAGTCTAGTCTATAGTCTAGTCTATAGTCTAGTCTATAGTCTAGTCTATAGTCTAGTGTATAGTCTAGTCTATAGTCTAGTCTATAGTATAGTCTATAGTCTAGTCTTTAGTCTAGTCTATAGTCTAGTCTATAGTCTAGTCTATAGTCTAGTCTATAGTCTAGTCTATAGTCTAGTCTATAGTCTAGTCTATAGTCTAGTCTATAGTCTAGTCTATAGTCTAGTCTATAGTCTAGTCTATAGTCTAGTCTATAGTCTAGTCTATAGTCTAGTCTATAGTCTAGTCTATAGTCTAGTCTATAGTCTAGTCTATAGTCTAGTCTATAGTCTAGTCTATAGTCTAGTCTATAGTCTAGTCTATAGTCTAGTCTATAGTCTAGTCTATAGTCTAGTCTATAGTCTAGTCTATAGTCTAGTCTATAGTCTAGTCTATAGTCTAGTCTATAGTCTAGTCTATAGTCTAGTCTATAGTCTAGTCTATAGTCTAGTATAGTCTAGTCTATAGTCTAGTCTATAGTCTAGTCTATAGTCTAGTCTATAGTTTAGTCTATAGTCTAGTCTATAGTTTAGTCTATAGTTTAGTCAATAGTATAATCTATAGTCTAGTCTATAGTCTAGTCTATTGTCTAGTCTAAAGTCTCTAGTCTAGCCTATAGTCTAGTCTATAGTCTCTAGTCTAGTCTATAATCTAGTCAATAGTTCAATTTATAGTGTAGTCTACAGTTTAGTTTGTAAGTCTAAACAATATACTATAAGCTGTAGAACATATATGAAAATGTTGTATGAAAAAATTAAATATTTAAATAATTTCAGTCCTCAATGAATGCGTAAGTATGTAAGTAGATAAATATATTTGTTTCTATAATTGTAATGTGTTTTACGGTTTTTTTTTGTTTATATGTGTGTATGTGTAGTTCGACTGTAGTTTCGCCTTTAGGGATCTTTTATAAACGAACGTTGTCATTTACATTATAAGTATGCAAAATTTTATAAAAACAACATGATAGAAAAAATGTACATATACTTATGAAGAAAAATATAGCCATAGTTAAACCAACAAACACAGCATCAATCTACAAGTTAATACATACACACATTTAATACATAAATATATTGTATGTTTGTATGTAGTTTTATGTATGTGTTTGTTTTATGATATGAGCTAAAATCTAAACTAAAATACGAACATAGAGAAATTTTTCATTGTAGGAATATGTAGGTATAAGAATAATACAACGAAATGCTAATACATGGTTAAAACCAGAGATATTGAACTGAAATTAACTACAGGTCCTTTTTTTGACTTTTTTATAGAAATTAAAAAAGAACTATCACTAAAACAGTGGATAAAATTATTATGGTTATAGTTAATTAATATTTTTATTTGAGTACAAAGTTTTTACTTTTAATGAAGCTGTACATTACAGTACTTGTTAGTAAATTTAAAATACAATTCTTTTTTATTTATAAAATGTCAAATGTAATGTAAATGGGTTATATATATATATATATATATAAGTTCAAAATATTTGGAAATATGTATATTTCGCATATCTAATACAAGCCTAAAAAAATTAGCTGTAAGTTGATGGTACGGCAGGAAGTCCACCGTGCATTCCTGTGACTGTTTTGTAATGATTGGATTGATATGTAGCATTAATTGTAGTTACAGCCATACATAGTATGTGTATACAAATGTATGTACTTATTATCATTTCTTGTATACTTTTTCATTAAAACTACCCATACGGAAAAAATAATACTATTTCTCTGAATTCAAACATATAACAAAAGCAGACTGAATGAATGAAAGCAACCAAGTTTTTTTTAGCTAAAACTAGAATAGAATTTAAGTAAAGAAGAAAAAGCATTACACGATTGTTGTCGCCATTGTGTGGGATTCACTAAATTGAAAATTCCTTTATTTTTTCGCCCACAAGAGGATGTCTGTTTCTATCATAGAAAAGTACGTATTTTTGTATACATATATACAAAACCAGATACATAACTATGTATGTATGTGTAACGATGCAGTGTCAGCAAAGGGCACAAATCTCAAAAAACAGACTCTTATTCATACTTAGTAAAGTATACGTACAACGTATAATTAAAAGGCGTGAATTATTATTCCGGAAAATAAATTTCAAAAGAAGGAGAGAGAGAGCATTAAAGAAAAAAATTTTGCAAATAAAAACGTAAGCATCTGCACAATATGTTCTGCATATACCAGGGAGTTGACAAAAAAAAATAGAACAAAAGTGCAGCTTACTTTAACTAGGTACAAACGTCTAAATGAAAAGGTTCATTCGAATTGTTAGGTTAGTTTGCATACTTGACTTTTTTCCTCTTACCATCATTATGTAATAAAAACAGTTGCCAACGTCATCATCACTACACATTACTGAATAGTTGGTTCTTTCTTATAAAATTTGTATTAAAATTAGGGAAGCAAGTAAATTTTGTAATGTTGTTTGTAACAAGAATCAACATTATAGTCAATAGCTAAGTCTATACTCTAGTATATGGACTAGGTTATAAACTGGACTATAGACTACACTATAGACTAGAATAGAAATTTTACTGATTACTAGACTAGACCAGATTATATAACTACTATACAATAGACTGGATCATAACTAGGCTATAGACTAGATTTAGACTAACTATTGACTAGACTATAGACTAGACTATAGACTAGACTATAGACTAGACTAGACTAGACTATAGACTAGACTATAGTCTAGACTATAGACTAGACTATAGACTAGACTATAGACTAGATTATAGACTAGACTATAGACTAGACTATAGACTAGACTATAGACTAGACTATAGACTAGACTATAGACTAGACTATAGACTAGACTATAGACTAGACTATAGACTAGACTATAGACTAGACTATAGACTAGACTATAGACTAGACTATAGACTAGACTATAGACTAGACTATAGACTAGACTATAGACTAGACTATAGACTATAGACTAGACTAGACTAGACTATAGACTAGACTATAGACTAGACTATAGACTAGACTATAGACTAGACTTAGACTAGACTATAGACTAGACTATAGACTAACTATAGACTAGACTATAGACTAGACTATAGACTAGACTATAGACTAGACTATAGACTAGACTATAGACTAGACTATAGACTAGACTATAGACTAGACTATAGACTAGACTATAGACTAGACTATAGA
>NW_023996194.1:0-55383 GCF_015586225.1 Lucilia sericata | reverse complement strand
AACCTGGGAAAATAATTCTATCGATCTATCCAATTGGCCATCTTCTAAAAATACATTATGCAATAATTGTATACCAAACAAATGGCAACTAAAATGCAATAAAAAGATGTATAAACGACTGTTATAACATGGAAAACTATAAAAGTTATTTTGCAACCATATCTGGGCCTTAAATTACCGCATTTTTAAACCTGTACCCAATAAATATACCGATCTATCCAATGTTTGTAAAAATTCATTATGCCACAAATTATACACAAAAACAAAGTGCAACTGTAATGCTTTAAAATGATGCATAAATGACTGTCATAGCATGAAAACTGTCAAAGTTATTCACAACCATATCGGAACCTCAAATTACCGCGTTTTAACCTGGGAAAATAATTCTACCGATTTATCCAATTGGCCGTTTTCCTAAAAATACATTATGCAATAAATTATATACCAAAATGAAATGGCAATTTTAATGCTTTAAAATGGTGCATAAACGACTGTCCTAGCACGAAAACTGCCAAAGTTAATTGCAGCTATATCGTAACCTCAGATTACTGCTTTTATTAAACATAGAACAATAATTCTACCGATCTATCAAATTGACCAATTTGTAAAAACACACATTATGCTGCAAATTATATACCATATTAAAGTGCAATCATAATGCTTTAAAATAATGCATAAATGACTGTCATAGCATGAAAACTGTTAATGTTATTTGCAACCATATCGGAACCTCAAATTACCGCCTTTTAAATCTGTGAAAATAACTCTACCGATCTATCCAATTGGCAATTTTCTAAAAACATATTATGCAATAAGTATATACCAAAATAAATGGCAACTTTAATGCAATAAAAAGATATATAAACGACTGTTATAACATGAAAACTATAAAAGTTATTTGCAACCATATCGGAGCCTTGAATTACCGCATTTTTAAACCTGTACCAATAAATATACCGATCTATCCAACTTTTGTAAAAATTCATTATGCCACAAATTATACACCAAAATAAAGTGCAACTGTAATGCTTTAAAATGATGCATAAACTATTGCCCTAGCATGAAAACTGTCAAAGTTATTTGCAACCATATCGGAACCTCAAATTACCGCGTTTTTAAACATAGAACAATAATTCTACCGATCCTTCAAATTGACCATTTTTTAGACGAACACATTGTGCCACAAATGATATACCAAATTAAAGTGCAATCATAATGCTTTAAAAATGATGCATAAATGACTGTCATAGCATGAAAACTGTCAAAGTTATTCACAACCATATCGGAACCTCAAATTACCGCCTTTTTAAACCTGGGAAAATAATTCTACCGATCTATCCAATTGGCCATTTTCTAAAAATACATTATGCAATAAATTATATACCAAAACAAATGGCAATTTTAATGCTTTAAAATGGTGCATAAACGACTGTCCTAGCACGAAAACTGCCAAAGTTAATTGCAACCATATCGGAACCTCAGATTACTGCGTTTATTAAACATAGAACAATAATTCTACCGATCTATCAAATTGACCAATTTGTAAAAATACACATTATGCTACAAATGATATACCATATTAAAGTGCAATCATAATGCTTTAAAATGATGCATAAATGACTGTCATAAGCGTGAAAAGCTGTCAATGTTATTTGCAGCCATATCGGAACCTCAAACTACCGCGTTTTAAAGCTGTGAAAATAATTCTACCGATCTATCCAATTGGCCATTTTCCAAAAATATATTATGGAATAAAGTTATATACCAAAGCAAATGGCAACTATAATGCAATAAAAAGATATATAAACGACTGTTATAACATGAAAACTATAAAAGGTATTTGCAACCATATCGGAGCCTTAAATTACCGCATTTTTGAACCTGTACCAATAAATATACCGATCTATCCAATTTTGTAAAAATTCATTATGCCACAAATTATACACCAAAATAAAGTGCAACTGTAATGCTTTAAAATGATGCAGTAAACTATTGCCCTAGCATGAAAACTGTCAAAGTTATTTGCAACCATATCGGAACCTCAAATTACCGCGTTTTTAAACATAGAACAATAATTCTACCGATCCATTCAAATTGACCATTTTTAGACGAACCCATTAGTGCCACAAATGATATACCAAATTAAAGTGCAATCATAATGCTCTAAAATGATGCATAAATGACTGTCATAGCATGAAAACTGTCAAAGTATTCACAACCATATCGGAACCTCAAATTACCGCCTTTTAAACCTGGGAAAATAATTCTATCGATCTATCCAATTGGCCATCTTCTAAAAATATATTATGCAATAGATTAGTATACCAAAGCAAATGGCAACTATAATGCAATAAAAAGATGTATAAACGACTGTTATAACATGAAAACTATAAAAGTTATTTGCAACCATATCGGAGGCCTTAAATTACCGCATTTTGAAACCTGTGCCAATAAATATACCGATCTATCCAATTTTTGTAAAAATTCATTATGCCACAAATTATACACCAAAATAAAGTGCAACTGTAATGCTTTAAAATGATGCGTAAATAATGCCCTAGCATGAAAACTGTCAAAGTTATTTGCAACCATATCGGAACCTCAATTACCGCGTTTTTAACACAGAACAATAATTCTACCGATCCATCAAATTGACCATTTTTTAGACGAACACATTATGCCACAAATGAATACCAAATTAAAGTGCAATCATAATGCTCTAACTGATGCATAAATGACTGTCATAGCATGAAAACTGTCAAGTAATTCAAACCATATCGGAACCTCAAATTACCGCCTTTTTAAACTGGGAAAATAATTCTCCGATCTATCCAATTGGCCATCTTCTAAAATACATTATGCAATAAATTATATACCAAAACAAATGGCAACTAAATGCAATAAAATATGTATAAACGACTGTTATAACATGAAAACTATAAAAGTTATTTGCAACCATATCGGAGCCTTGAATTACCGCATTTTTAAACCTGTACCAATATATATACCGATCTATCCAACTTTTGTAAAAATTCATTATGCCACAAATTATACACCAAAATAAAGTGCAACTGTAATGCTTTAAAATGATGCATAAACTATTGCCCTAGCATGAAAACTGTCAAAGTTATTTGCAACCATATCGGAACCTCAAATTACCGCGTTTTTAAACATAGAACAATAATTCTACCGATCCTTCAAATTGACCATTTTTTAGACGAACACATTGTGCCACAAATGATATACCAAATTAAAGTGCAATCATAATGCTTTAAAATGATGCATAAATGACTGTCATAGCATGAAAACTGTCAAAGTTATTCACAACCATATCGGAACCTCAAATTACCGCCGTTTTTAACCTGGGAAAATAATTCTACCGATCTATCCAATTGGCCGTTTTCTAAAAATACATTATGCAATAAATTATATACCAAAACAAATGGCAATTTTAATGCTTTAAAATGGTGCATAAACGACTGTCCTAGCACGAAAACTGCCAAAGTTAATTGCAACCATATCGGAACCTCAAATTACTGCGTTTATTAAACATAGAACAATAATTCTACCGATCTATCAAATTGACCAATTTGTAAAAATACACATTATGCTACAAATTATATACCATATTAAAGTGCAATCATAATGCTTTAAAATGATGCATAAATGACTGTCATAGCGTGAAAACTGTCAATGTTATTTGCAGCCATATCGGAACCTCAAACTACCGCGTTTTTAAAGCTGTGAAAATAATTCTACCGATCTATCCAATTGGCCATTTTCCAAAAATATATTATGGAATAAATTATATACCAAAGCAAATGGCAACTATAATGCAATAAAAAGATATATAAACGACTGTTATAACATGAAAACTATAAAAGTTATTTGCAACCATATCGGAGCCTTAAATTACCAGCATTTTTGAACCTGTAGCCAATAAATATACCGATCTATCCAACTTTTGTAAAAATTCATTATGCCACAAATTATACACCAAAATAAAGTGCAACTGTAATGCTTTAAAATGATGCGTAAACTAATGCCCTAGCATGAAAACTGTCAAAGTTATTTGCAACCATATCGGAACCTCAAATTACCGCGTTTTTAAACATAGAACAATAATTCTACCGATCCTTCAAATTGACCACTTTTTAGACGAACCCATTGTGCCACAAATGATATACCAAATTAAAGTGCAATCATAATGCTTTAAAATGATGCATAAATGACTGTCATAGCATGAAAACTGTCAAAGTTATTCACAACCATATCGGAACCTCAAATTACCGCCTTTTTAAACCTGGGAAAATAATTCTACCGATCTATCCAATTGGCCATTTTCCAAAAATATATTATGGAATAAATTATATACCAAAGCAAATGGCAACTATAATGCAATAAAAAGATATATAAACGACTGTTATAACATGAAAACTATAAAAGTTATTTGCAACCCTATCGGAGCCTTAAATTACCGCATTTTTGAACCTGTGCCAATAAATATACCGATCTATCCAATTTTTGTAAAAATTCATTATGCCACAAATTATACACCAAAATAAAGTGCAACTGTAATGCTTTAAAATGATGCGTAAACTAATGCCCTAGCATGAAAACTGTCAAAGTTATTTGCAACCATATCGGAACCTCAAGTTACCGCGTTTTTAAACATAGAACAATAATTCTACCGATCCATCAAATTGACCATTTTTTAGACGAACACATTATGCCACAAATGATATACCAAATTAAAGTGCAATCATAATGCTCTAAACTGATGCATAAATGACTGTCATAGCATGAAAACTGTCAAAGTAATTCACAACCATATCGGAACCTCAAATTACCGCCTTTTTAAACCTGGGAAAATAATTCTATCGATCTATCCAATTGGCCATCTTCTAAAAATACATTATGCAATAAATTATATACCAAAACAAATGGCAACTAAATGCAATAAAAATATGTATAAACGACTGTTATAACATGAAAACTATAAAAGTTATTTGCAACCATATCGGAGCCTTGAATTACCGCATTTTTAAACCTGTACCAATAATATACCGATCTATCCAACTTTTGTAAAAATTCATTATGCCACAAATTATACACCAAAATAAAGTGCAACTGTAATGCTTTAAAATGATGCATAAACTATTGCCCTAGCATGAAAACTGTCAAAGTTATTTGCAACCATATCGGAACCTCAAATTACCGCGTTTTTAAACATAGAACAATAATTCTACCGATCCTTCAAATTGACCATTTTTTAGACGAACCCATTGTGCCACAAATGATATACCAAATTAAAGTGCAATCATAATGCTTTAAAATGATGCATAAATGACTGTCATAGCATGAAAACTGTCAAAGTTATTCACAACCATATCGGAACCTCAAATTACCGCCTTTTTAAACCTGGGAAAATAATTCTACCGATCTATCCAATTGGCCATTTTCTAAAAATACATTATGCAATAAATTATATACCAAAACAAATGGCAATTTTAATGCTTTAAAATGGTGCATAAACGACTGTCCTAGCACGAAAACTGCCAAAGTTAATTGCAGCCATATCGGAACCTCAGATTACCGCGTTTATTAAACATAGAACAATAATTCTACCGATCTATCAAATTCACCAATTAGTAAAAACACACATTATGCTACAAATTATATACCATATTAAAGTGCAATCATAATGCTTTAAAATGAAGCATAAATGACTGTCATAGCATGAAAACTGTCAATGTTATTTGCAACCATATCGGAACCTCAAATTACCGCCTTTTTAAAGCTGTGAAAATAATTCTACCGATCTATCCAATTGGCAATTTTCTAAAAATATATTATGCAATAAATTATATACCAAAACAAATGGCAACTATAATGCAATAAAAAGATATATAAACGACTGTTATAACATGAAAACTATAAAAGTTATTTGCAACCATATCGGAGCCTTGAATTACCGCATTTTTAAACCTGTACCAATAAATATACCGATCTATCCAACTTTTGTAAAAATTCATTATGCCACAAATTATACACCAAAATAAAGTGCAACTGTAATGCTTTAAAATTGCATAAACTATTGCCCTAGCATGAAAACTGTCAAAGTTATTTGCAACCATATCGGAACCTCAAATTACCGCGTTTTTAAACTGGGAAAATAATTCTACGATCTATCCAATTGGCCATTTTCTTAAAATACATTATGCAATAAATTATATACCAAAACAAATGGCAATTTTAATGCTTTAAAATGGTGCATAAACGACTGTCCTAGCACGAAAACTGCCAAAGTTAATTGCAACCATATCGGAACCTCAGATTACTGCTTTATTAAACATAGAACAATAATTCTACCGACCTATCAAATTGACCAATTTGTAAAAACACATTATGCTACAAATTATATACCATATTAAAGTGCAATCATAATGCTTTAAAATGATGCATAAATGACTGTCATAGCATGAAAACTGTCAATGTTATTTGCAACCATATCGGAACCTCAAATTACCGCCTTTTTAAAGCTGTGAAAACAATTCTACCGATCTATCCAATTGGCCATTTTCTAAAAATATATTATGCAATAAATTATATACCAAAACAAATGGCAACTATAATGCAATAAAAAGATATATAAACGACTGTTATAACATGAAAACTATAAAAGTTATTTGCAACCATATCGGAGCCTTGAATTACCGCATTTTTAAACCTGTACCAATAAATATACCGATCTATCCAACTTTTGTAAAAATTCATTATGCCACAAATTATACACCAAAATAAAGTGCAACTGTAATGCTTTAAAATGATGCATAAACTATTGCCCTAGCATGAAAACTGTCAAAGTTATTTGCAACCATATCGGAACCTCAAATTACCGCGTTTTTAAACATAGAACAATAATTCTACCGATCCTTCAAATTGACCATTTTTTAGACGAACACATTGTGCCACAAATGATATACCAAATTAAAGTGCAATCATAATGCTTTAAAATGATGCACAAATGACTGTCAAAGCATGAAAACTGTCAAAGTTATTCACAACCATATCGGAACCTCAAATTACTGCGTTTTAAACATAGAACAATAATTCTACCGATCCTTCAAATTGATCATTTTTTAGACGAACACATTGTGCCACAAATGATATACCAAATTAAAGTGCAATCATAATGCTTTAAATGATGCATAAATGACTGTCATAGCATGAAAACTGTCAAAGTTATTCACAACCATATCGGAACCTCAAATTACCGCCTTTTTAAACCTGGAAAATAATTCTACCGATCTATCCAATTGGCCATTTTCTAAAAATACATTATGCAATAAATTATATACCAAAACAAATGGCAACTATAATGCAATAAAAAGATATATAAACGACTGTTATAACATGAAAACTATAAAAGTTATTTGCAACCATATTGGAGCCTTGAATTACCGCATTTTTAAACCTGTACCAATAAATATACCGATCTATCCAACTTTTGTAAAAATTCATTATGCCACAAATTATACACCAAAATAAAGTGCAACTGTAATGCTTTAAAATGATGCATAAACTAATGCCCTAGCATGAAAACTGTCAAAGTTATTTGCAACCATATCGGAACCTCAAGTTACCGCGTTTTTAAACATAGAACAATAATTCTACCGATCCATCAAATTGACCATTTTTTAGACGAACACATTATGCCACAAATGATATACCAAATTAAAGTGCAATCATAATGCTCTAAACTGATGCATAAATGACTGTCATAGCATGAAAACTGTCAAAGTAATTCACAACCATATCGGAACCTCAAATTACCGCCTTTTTAAACCTGGGAAAATAATTCTATCGATCTATCCAATTGGCCATCTTCTAAAAATACATTATGCAATAAATTATATACCAAAACAAATGGCAACTAAATGCAATAAAAATATGTATAAACGACTGTTATAACATGAAAACTATAAAAGTTATTTGCAACCATATCGGAGCCTTGAATTACCGCATTTTTAAACCTGTACCAATAATATATACCGATCTATCCAACTTTTGTAAAAATTCATTATGCCACAAATTATACACCAAAATAAAGTGCAACTGTAATGCTTTAAAATGATGCATAAACTATTGCCCTAGCATGAAAACTGTCAAAGTTATTTGCAACCATATCGGAACCTCAAATTACCGCGTTTTTAAACATAGAACAATAATTCTACCGATCCTTCAAATTGACCATTTTTTAGACGAACCCATTGTGCCACAAATGATATACCAAATTAAAGTGCAACTGTAATGCTTTAAAATGATGCATAAATGACTGTCATAGCATGAAAACTGTCAAAGTTATTCACAACCATATCGGAACCTCAAATTACCGCCTTTTTTAACCTGGGAAAATAATTCTACCGATTATCCAATTGGCCGTTTTCTAAAAATACATTATGCAATAAATTATATACCAAAACAAATGGCAATTTTAATGCCTTAAAATGGTGCATAAACGACTGTCCTAGCACGAAAACTGCCAAAGTTAATTGCAGCCATATCGGAACCTCAGATTACCGCGTTTATTAAACATAGAACAATAATTCTACCGATCTATCAAATTCACCAATTAGTAAAAACACACATTATACTACAAATTATATACCATATTAAAGTGCAATCATAATGCTTTAAAATGAAGCATAAATGACTGTCATAGCATGAAAACTGTCAATGTTATTTGCAACCATATCGGAACCTCAAATTACCGCCTTTTTAAAGCTGTGAAAATAATTCTACCGATCTATCCAATTGGCAATTTTCTAAAAATATATTATGCAATAAATTATATACCAAAACAAATGGCAACTATAATGCAATAAAAAGATATATAAACGACTGTTATAACATGAAAACTATAAAAGTTATTTGCAACCATATCGGAGCCTTGAATTACCGCATTTTTAAACCTGTACCAATAAATATACCGATCTATCCAACTTTTGTAAAAATTCATTATGCCACAAATTATACACCAAAATAAAGTGCAACTGTAATGCTTTAAAATGTTGCATAAACTATTGCCCTAGCATGAAAACTGTCAAAGTTATTTGCAACCATATCGGAACCTCAAATTACCGCGTTTTTAAACCTGGGAAAATAATTCTAACGATCTATCCAATTGGCCATTTTCTTAAAATACATTATGCAATAAATTATATACCAAAACAAATGGCAATTTTAACGCTTTAAAATGGTGCATAAACGAGTGTCCTAGCACGAAAACTGCCAAAGTTAATTGCAACCATATCGGAACCTCAGATTACTGCTTTTATTAAACATAGAACAATAATTCTACCGACCTATCAAATTGACCAATTTGTAAAACACACATTATGCTACAAATTATATACCATATTAAAGTGCAATCATAATGCTTTAAAATGATGCATAAATGACTGTCATAGCATGAAAACTGTCAATGTTATTTGCAACCATATCGGAACCTCAAATTACCGCCTTTTTAAAGCTGTGAAAACAATTCTACCGATCTATCCAATTGGCAATTTTCTAAAAATATATTATGCAATAAATTATATACCAAAACAAATGGCAACTATAATGCAATAAAAAGATATATAAACGACTGTTATAACATGAAAACTATAAAAGTTATTTGCAACCATATCGGAGCCTTGAATTACCGCATTTTTAAACCTGTACCAATAAATATACCGATCTATCCAACTTTTGTAAAAATTCATTATGCCACAAATTATACACCAAAATAAAGTGCAACTGTAATGCTTTAAAATGATGCATAAACTATTGCCCTAGCATGAAAACTGTCAAAGTTATTTGCAACCATATCGGAACCTCAAATTACCGCGTTTTTAAACATAGAACAATAATTCTACCGATCCTTCAAATTGACCATTTTTTAGACGAACACATTGTGCCACAAATGATATACCAAATTAAAGTGCAATCATAATGCTTTAAAATGATGCATAAATGACTGTCATAGCACGCAAAATGCCAAAGTTAATTGCAGCCATATCGGAACCTCAGATTACCGGTTTATTAAACATCAGAACAATAATTCTACCGACTATCAAATTCAACCAATTAGTAAAACAACACACATTATGCTACAATTAAATACCATATTAAAGTGCAATTCATAATGCTTTAAAATGAAGCCTAAATGAAGTCATAGCAGAAAACTGTCAATGTTATTTGCACCATATCGAACCTCAAATTACCGCCTTTTTTATAAAGCTGTGGAAAATAATTCTACCGATCTATCCAATTGGCCATTTTCTAAAAATACATTATGCAATAAATTATATACCAAAACAAATGGCAACTATAATGCAATAAAAAGATATATAAACGACTGTTATAACATGAAAACTATAAAAGTTATTTGCAACCATATTGGAGCCTTGAATTACCGCATTTTTAAACCTGTACCAATAAACATACCGATCTATCCAACTTTTGTAAAAATTCATTATGCCACAAATTATACACCAAAATAAAGTGCAACTGTAATGCTTTAAAATGATGCATAAACTATTGCCCTAGCATGAAAACTGTCAAAGTTATTTGCAACCATATCGGAACCTCAAATTACCGCGTTTTTAAACATAGAACAATAATTCTACCGATCCATTAAATTGACCATTTTTTAGACGAACACATTATGCCACAAATGATATACCAAATTAAAGTGCAATCATATTGCTCTAAACTGATGCATAAATGACTGTCATAGCATGAAAACTGTCAAGTTATTTGCAACCATATCGGAACCTCAAATTACCGCCTTTTTAAAGCTGTGAAAACAATTCTACCGATCTATCCAATTGGCAATTTTCTAAAAAATATTATGCAATAAATTATATACCAAAACAAATGGCAACTATAATGCAATAAAAAGATATATAAACGACTGTTATAACGTGAAAACTATAAAAGTTATTTGCAACCATATCGGAGCCTTGAATTACCGCATTTTTAAACCTGTACCAATAAATATACCGATCTATCCAACTTTTGTAAAAATTCATTATGCCACAATTTATACACCAAAATAAAGTGCAACTGTAATGCTTTAAAATGATGAATAAACTATTGCCCTAGCATGAAAACTGTCAATGTTATTTGCAACCATATCGGAACCTCAAATTACCGCCTTTTTAAAGCTGTGAAAATAATTCTACCGATCTATCCAATTGGCAATTTTCTAAATTATACACAAAAACAAAGTGTAACTGTAATGCTTTAAAATGATGCATAAATGACTGTCACAGCAGCTGTGAAAACTGTCAATGTTATTGCAGCCATATCGGAACCTCAAACTACCGCGTTTTTAAAGCTGTGAAAATAATTCTACCGATCTATCCATTGGCCATTTTCCAAAAAATATTTATGGAATAAATTATATACCAAAACAAATGGCAACTAAAATGTATAAACGACTGTTATAACATGAAAACTATAAATGTTATTTGGAACCATATCGGGGCCTTAAATTACCGCATTTTTAAACCTGTACCAATAAATATACCGATCTATCCAACTTTTGTAAAAATTCAT
Source organism: Lucilia sericata (assembly GCF_015586225.1). Taxonomy (NCBI): domain Eukaryota; kingdom Metazoa; phylum Arthropoda; class Insecta; order Diptera; family Calliphoridae; genus Lucilia; species Lucilia sericata. The sequence goes on along the minus strand of NW_023996194.1, from coordinate 43,773 downwards.
TATGCCACAAATTATACACCAAAATAAAGTGCAACTGTAATGCTTTAAAATGATGCATAAACTATTGCCCTAGCATGAAACTGTCAAAGTTATTTGCAACCATATCGGAACCTCAAATTACCGCGTTTTTAAACATAGAACAATAATTCTACCGATCCTTCAAATTGACCATTTTTTAGACGAACACATTGTGCCACAAATGATATACCAAATTAAAGTGCAATCATAATGCTTTAAAATGATGCATAAATGACTGTCATAGCATGAAAACTGTCAAAGTTATTCACAACCATATCGGAACCTCAAATTACCGCCTTTTTAAACCTGGGAAAATAATTCTACCGATCTATCCAATTGGCCATTTTCTAAAAATACATTATGCAATAAATTATATACCAAAACAAATGGCAATTTTAATGCTTTAAAATGGTGCATAAACGACTGTCCTAGCACGAAAACTGCCAAAGTTAATTGCAACCATATCGGAACCTCAGATTACTGCGTTTATTAAACATAGAACAATAATTCTACCGATCTATCAAATTGACCAATTTGTAAAAATACACATTATGCTACAAATGATATACCATATTAAAGTGCAATCATAATGCTTTAAAATGATGCATAAATGACTGTCATAGCGTGAAAACTGTCAATGTTATTTGCAGCCATATCGGAACCTCAAACTACCGCGTTTTTAAAGCTGTGAAAATAATTCTACCGATCTATCCAATTGGCCATTTTCCAAAAATATATTATGGAATAAGTTATATACCAAAGCAAATGGCAACTATAATGCAATAAAAAGATATATAAACGACTGTTATAACATGAAAACTATAAAAGTTATTTGCAACCATATCGGAGCCTTAAATTACCGCATTTTTGAACCTGTACCAATAAATATACCGATCTATCCAATTTTTGTAAAAATTCATTATGCCACAAATTATACACCAAAATAAAGTGCAACTGTAATGCTTTAAAATGATGCGTAAACTAATGCCCTAGCATGAAAACTGTCAAAGTTATTTGCAACCATATCGGAACCTCAAATTACCGCGTTTTTAAACATAGAACAATAATTCTACCGATCCATCAAATTGACCATTTTTTAGACGAACACATTATGCCACAAATGATATACCAAATTAAAGTGCAATCATAATGCTCTAAACTGATGCATAAATGACTGTCATAGCATGAAAACTGTCAAAGTAATTCACAACCATATCGGAACCTCAAATTACCGCCTTTTTAAACCTGGGAAAATAATTCTATCGATCTATCCAATTGGCCATCTTCTAAAAATACATTATGCAATAATTATATACCAAAACAAATGGCAACTAAAATGCAATAAAAAGATGTATAAACGACTGTTATAACATGAAAACTATAAAAGTTATTTGCAACCATATCGGGGCCTTAAATTACCGCATTTTTAAACCTGTACCAATAAATATACCGATCTATCCAATTTTTGTAAAAATTCATTATGCCACAAATTATACACAAAAACAAAGTGCAACTGTAATGCTTTAAAATGATGCATAAATGACTGTCATAGCATGAAAACTGTCAAAGTTATTCACAACCATATCGGAACCTCAAATTACCGCGTTTTTAAACCTGGGAAAATAATTCTACCGATTTATCCAATTGGCCGTTTTCCTAAAAATACATTATGCAATAAATTATATACCAAAGCAAATGGCAATTTTAATGCTTTAAAATGGTGCATAAACGACTGTCCTAGCACGAAAACTGCCAAAGTTAATTGCAGCCATATCGGAACCTCAGATTACCGCGTTTATTAAACATAGAACAATAATTCTACCGATCTATCAAATTCACCAATTAGTAAAAACACACATTATGCTACAAATTATATACCATATTAAAGTGCAATCATAATGCTTTAAAATGAAGCATAAATGACTGTCATAGCATGAAAACTGTCAATGTTATTTGCAACCATATCGGAACCTCAAATTACCGCCTTTTTAAAGCTGTGAAAATAATTCTACCGATCTATCCAATTGGCCATTTTCTAAAAATATATTATGCAATAAATTATATACCAAAACAAATGGCAACTATAATGCAATAAAAAGATATATAAACGACTGTTATAACATGAAAACTATAAAAGTTATTTGCAACCATATCGGAGCCTTGAATTACCGCATTTTTAAACCTGTACCAATAAATATACCGATCTATCCAACTTTTGTAAAAATTCATTATGCCACAAATTATACACCAAAATAAAGTGCAACTGTAATGCTTTAAAATGATGCATAAACTATTGCCCTAGCATGAAAACTGTCAAAGTTATTTGCAACCATATCGGAACCTCAAATTACCGCGTTTTTAAACATAGAACAATAATTCTACCGATCCATCAAATTGACCATTTTTTAGACGAACACATTATGCCACAAATGATATACCAAATTAAAGTGCAATCATATGCTTTAAAATGATGCATAATGACTGTCATAGCATGAAAACTGTCAAAAGTGTATTCACAACCCTTCGAAACTCAAAATTACCGACTTTTTAAACCTGAAATATTGATTCTATCATCTTAAAATGATGCTATGCCAATGAAACTGGCCATCGTTCTCAAATACATTTTATGCAAAAAATTCTATCACCATTTCAAAAATACATATGGAATAATTATATACAAAATGCAACTTAATGCATAAAAAGATGTATAACGACTGTTATAACATGAAAAATATAAAAAGTTATTGCAACATATCGGGGCTTAAATTACCGCATTTTTAAACTGTACCAATAAATATACCGATCTATCCAATTTTTGTAAAAATTCATTATGCCACAAATTATACCACAAAACAAAGTGCAACTGTAATGCTTTAAAGTGATGCATAAATGAATGTCATAGCATGAAAACTGTCAAAGTTATTCACAACCATATCGGAACCTCAAATTACCGCGTTTTTAAACCTGGGAAAATAATTCTACCGATTTATCAAATTGGCCGTTTTCAAAAATACATTATGCAATAAATTATACCAAAACAAATGGCAATTTTAATGCTTCAAAATGTTGCATAAACGACTGTCCTAGCACGAAAACTGCCAAAGTTAATTGCAGCCATATCGGAACCTCAGATTACTGCGTTTATTAAACATAGAACAATAATTCTACCGATCTATCAAATTCACCAATTAGTAAAACACACATTATGCTACAAATTATATACCATATTAAAGTGCAATCATAATGCTCTAACTGATGCATAAATGACTGTCATAGCATGAAAACTGCCAACGTTATTCACAACCATATCGGAACCTCAAATTACCGCCTTTTTAAACCTGGGAAAATAATTCTACCGATCTATCCGTCAATGTTATTTGCAAGCCATATCGGAACCTCAAACTACCGCCGTTTTTAAAGCTGTGAAAATAATTCTACCGATCTATCCAATTGGCCATTTTCCAAAAATACATTATGGAATAAGTTATATACCAAAGCAAATGGCAACTATAATGCAATAAAAAGATATATAAACGACTGTTATAACATGAAAACTATAAAGTTATTTGCAACCATATCGGAGCCTTGAATTACCGCATTTTTAAACCTGTACCAATAAATATACCGATCTATCCAACTTTTGTAAAAATTCATTATGCCACAAATTATACACCAAAATAAAGTGCAACTGTAATGCTTTAAAATGATGCATAAACTATTGCCCTAGCATGAAAACTGTCAAAGTTATTTGCAACCATATCGGAACCTCAAATTACCGCGTTTTTAAACATAGAACAATAATTCTACCGATCCATTCAAATTGACCATTTTTTAGACGAACACATTATGCCACAAATGATATACCAAATTAAAGTGCAATCATAATGCTCTAAACTGATGCATAAATGACTGTCATAGCATGAAAACTGTCAAAGTAATTCACAACCATATCGGAACCTCAAATTACCGCCTTTTTAAACCTGGGAAAATAATTCTATCGATCTATCCAATTGGCCATCTTCTAAAAATACATTATGCAATAGATTGTATACCAAAACAAATGGCAACTAAAATGCAATAAAAAGATGTATAAACGACTGTTATAACATGAAAACTATAAAAGTTATTTGCAACCATATCGGGGCCTTAAATTACCGCATTTTTAAACCTGTACCAATAAATATACCGATCTATCCAATTTTTGTAAAAATTCATTATGCCACAAATTATACACAAAAACAAAGTGCAACTGTAATGCTTTAAAATGATGCATAAATGACTGTCATAGCATGAAAACTGTCAAAGTTATTCACAACCATATCGGAACCTCAAATTACCGCGTTTTTAAACCTGGGAAAATAATTCTACCGATTTATCCAATTGGCCGTTTTCTAAAAATACATTATGCAATAAATTATATACCAAAACAAATGGCAATTTTAATGCTTTAAAATGGTGCATAAACGACTGTCCTAGCACGAAAACTGCCAAAGTTAATTGCAGCCATATCGGAACCTCAGATTACCGCGTTTATTAAACATAGAACAATAATTCTACCGATCTATCAAATTCACCAATTAGTAAAAACACACATTATGCTACAAATTATATACCATATTAAAGTGCAATCATAATGCTTTAAAATGAAGCATAAATGACTGTCATAGCATGAAAACTGTCAATGTTATTTGCAACCATATCGGAACCTCAAATTACCGCCTTTTTAAAGCTGTGAAAATAATTCTACCGATCTATCCAATTGGCCATTTTCTAAAAATATATTATGCAATAAATTATATACCAAAACAAATGGCAACTATAATGCAATAAAAAGATATAAACGACTGTTATAACATGAAAACTATAAAAGTTATTTGCAACCATATCGGAGCCTTGATTACCGCATTTTAAACCTGTACCATAAATATACCGATCTATCCAACTTTTGTAAAAATTCATTATCCACAAATTATACACCAAATAAAGTGCAACTGTAATGCTTTAAAATGATGCATAAACTATTGCCCTAGCATGAAAACTGTCAAGTTATTTGCAACCATATCGGAACCTCAAATTACCGCGTTTTTAAACATAGAACAATAATTCTACCGATCCATCAATTGACCATTTTTTAGACGAACACATTATGCCACAAATGATATACCAAATTAAAGTGCAATCATAATGCTCTAAACTGATGCAAATGACTGTCATAGCATGAAAACTGTCAAAGTTATTCACAACCATATCGGAACCTCAAATTACCGCCTTTTTAAACCTGGGAAATAATTCTACCGATCTATCAAATTGGCCATTTTCTTAAACTGATGCATAAATGACTGTCATAGCATGAAAACTGTCAAAGTAATTCACAACCATATCGGAACCTCAAATTACCGCCTTTTTAAACCTGGGAAAATAATTCTATCGATCTATCCAATTGGCCATCTTCTAAAAATACATTATGCAATAGATTATATACCAAAACAAATGGCAACTAAAATGCAATAAAAAGATGTATAAACGACTGTTATAACATGAAAACTATAAAAGTTATTTGCAACCATATCGGGGCCTTAAATTACCGCATTTTTAAACCTGTACCAATAAATATACCGATCTATCCAATTTTTGTAAAAATTCATTATGCCACAAATTATACACAAAACAAAGTGCAACTGTAATGCTTTAAAATGATGCATAAATGACTGTCATAGCATGAAAACTGTCAAAGTTATTCACAACCATATCGGAACCTCAAATTACCGCGTTTTTAAACCTGGGAAAATAATTCTACCGATTTATCCAATTGGCCGTTTTCCTAAAAATACATTATGCAATAAATTATATACCAAACAAATGGCAATTTTAATGCTTTAAAATGGTGCATAAACGACTGTCCTAGCACGAAAACTGCCAAAGTTAATTGCAGCCATATCGGAACCTCAGATTACCGCGTTTATTAAACATAGAACAATAATTCTACCGATCTATCAAATTCACCAATTAGTAAAAACACACATTATGCTACAAATTATATACCATATTAAAGTGCAATCATAATGCTTTAAAATGAAGCATAAATGACTGTCATAGCATGAAAACTGTCAATGTTATTTGCAACCATATCGGAACCTCAAATTACCGCCTTTTTAAAGCTGTGAAAATAATTCTACCGATCTATCCAATTGGCCATTTTCTAAAAATATATTATGCAATAAATTATATACCAAAACAAATGGCAACTATAATGCAATAAAAAGATATATAAACGACTGTTATAACATGAAAACTATAAAAGTTATTTGCAACCATATCGGAGCCTTGAATTACCGCATTTTTAAACCTGTACCAATAAATATACCGATCTATCCAACTTTTGTAAAAATTCATTATGCCACAAATTATACACCAAAATAAAGTGCAACTGTAATGCTTTAAAATGATGCATAAACTATTGCCCTAGCATGAAAACTGTCAAAGTTATTTGCAACCATATCGGAACCTCAAATTACCGCGTTTTTAAACATAGAACAATAATTCTACCGATCCTTCAAATTGACCATTTTTTAGACGAACACATTGTGCCACAAATGATATACCAAATTAAAGTGCAATCATAATGCTTTAAAATGATGCATAAATGACTGTCATAGCATGAAAACTGTCAAAGTTATTCACAACCATATCGGAACCTCAAATTACCGCCTTTTTAAACCTGGGAAAATAATTCTACCGATCTATCCAATTGGCCATTTTCTAAAAATACATTATGCAATAAATTATATACCAAAACAAATGGCAATTTTAATGCTTTAAAATGGTGCATAAACGACTGTCCTAGCACGAAACTGCCAAGTTAATTGCAACCATATCGGAACCTCGATTACCTGCTTTTTAATTAAACATAGAGCATAATTCTACTACCGATCTATCAATTGACCAATTTGTAAAAACACACATTATGCTACAGATTATATACCATATTAAAGTGCAATCATAATGCTTTAAAATGATGCATAAATGACTGTCATAGCATGAAAACTGTCAATGTTATTTGCAACCATATCGGAACCTCAAATTACCGCGTTTTTAACATAGAACAATATTCTATTCTACCGATCCATCAAATTGAGACCATTTTTAGACGAAACACATTATGCCACAAATGATATACCAATTAAAGTGCAATCATAATGCTTCTAAACTGATGCATAAATGACTGTCATAGCATGAAAACTGTCAAAGTTTCACAACCATATCGGAACCCTCAAATTACCGCTTTTTAAAACCTGGGAAAATAATTCTACCGATCTATCCAATTGGCAATTTTCTAAAAATATATTATGCAATAGTTATATACCAAAACAAATGGCAACTATAATGCAATAAAAATATATATAACGACTGTTATAACATGAAAACTATAAAATTTATTTGCAACCATATCGGAGCCTTGATTTACCTGCATTTTTAAACCTGTATCAATAAATATACCGATCTATCCAACTTTTTGTAAAAATTCATTATGCCACAAATTATACACCAAATAAAGTGCAACTGTAATGCTTTAAAATGATGCTAAACTATTGCCCTAGCATGAAAACTGTCAAAGTTATTTGCAACCATATCGGAACCTCAAATTACCGCGTTTTTAAACATAGAACAATAATTCTACCGATCCTATCAAATTGCCATTTTTTGGACCAACACATTAGTGCCACAAATGATATACCAAATTAAAGTGCAATTATAATGCTTATAATATGATGCATAAATGACTGTCATAGCATGAAAACTGCCAAAGTAATTGCAACCATATCGGAACCTCAGATTACTGCGTTTTTAAACATAGAACAATAATTCTATCGACCCATCTATCAAATTGCCATTTGTAAAAATCACATTATGCTACAAATGATATACCATATTAAAGTGCAATCATAATGCTTTAAAATGATGCATAAATGACTGTCATAACGTGAAAACTGTCAATGTTATTTGCAGCCATATCGGAACCTCAAACTACCGCGTTTTTAAAGCTGTGAATATAATTCTACCTACGATATCCAATTGCCATTTTCCAAAAATATATTGTGGAATAAATATATACCAAACAAATGCACTATAATGCAATAAAAAGATATATAAACGACTGTCAAATGAAAACTATAAATTATTTGCAACCATATCGGAGCCTTAAATTACCGCGTTTTTAACCTGGGACCAATAAATATACCGATCTATCCAATTTTTGTAAAAATTCATTATGCACAAATTATCAACCAAACAAAGTGCAACTGAAAACTGCCAAAGTTAATTGCAGCCATATCGGAACCTCAGATTACCGCGTTTATTAAACATAGAACAATAATTCTACCGATCTATCAAATTCACCAATTAGTAAAAACACACATTATGCTACAAATTATATACCATATTAAAGTGCAATCATAATGCTTTAAAATGAAGCATAAATGACTGTCATAGCATGAAAACTGTCAATGTTATTTGCAACCATATCGGAACCTCAAATTACCGCCTTTTTAAAGCTGTGAAAATAATTCTACCGATCTATCCAATTGGCCATTTTCTAAAAATATATTATGCAATAAATTATATACCAAAACAAATGGCAACTATAATGCAATAAAAAGATATATAAACGACTGTTATAACATGAAAACTATAAAAGTTATTTGCAACCATATCGGAGCCTTGAATTACCGCATTTTTAACCTGTACCAATAAATATACCGATCTATCCAACTTTTGTAAAATTCATTATGCCACAAATTATACACCAAAATAAAGTGCAACTGTAATGCTTTAAAATGATGCATAAACTATTGCCCTAGCATGAAAACTGTCAAAGTTATTTGCAACCATATCGGAACCTCAAATTACCGCGTTTTTAAACATAGAACAATAATTCTACCGATCCTTCAAATTGACCATTTTTTAGACGAACACATTGTGCCACAAATGATATACCAAATTAAAGTGCAATCATAATGCTTTAAAATGATGCATAAATGACTGTCATAGCATGAAAACTGTCAAAGTTATTCACAACCATATCGGAACCTCAAATTACCGCCTTTTTAAACCTGGGAAAATAATTCTACCGATCTATCCAATTGGCCATTTTCTAAAAATACATTATGCAATAAATTATATACCAAAACAAATGGCAATTTTAATGCTTTAAAATGGTGCATAAACGACTGTCCTAGCACGAAAACTGCCAAAGTTAATTGCAACCATATCGGAACCTCAGATTACTGCGTTTATTAAACATAGAACAATAATTCTACCGATCTATCAAATTGACCAATTTTTAAAAATACACATTATGCTACAAATGATATACGATATTAAAGTGCAATCATAATGCTTTAAAATGATGCATAAATGACTGTCATAGCGTGAAAACTGTCAATGTTATTTGCAGCCATATCGGAACCTCAAACTACCGCGTTTTTAAAGCTGTGAAAATAATTCTACCGATCTATCCAATTGGCCATTTTCCAAAAATACATTATGGAATAAGTTATATACCAAAGCAAATGGCAACTATAATGCAATAAAAAGATATATAAACGACTGTTATAACATGAAAACTATAAAAGGTATTTGCAACCATATCGGAGCCTTAAATTACCGCATTTTTGAACCTGTACCAATAAATATACCGATCTATCCAATTTTTGTAAAAATTCATTATGCCACAAATTATACACCAAAATAAAGTGCAACTGTAATGCTTTAAAATGATGCGTAAACTAATGCCCTAGCATGAAAACTGTCAAAGTTATTTGCAACCATATCGGAACCTCAAATTACCGCGTTTTTAAACATAGAACAATAATTCTACCGATCCATCAAATTGACCATTTTTTAGACGAACACATTATGCCACAAATGATATACCAAATTAAAGTGCAATCATAATGCTCTAAACTGATGCATAAATGACTGTCATAGCATGAAAACTGTCAAAGTAATTCACAACCATATCGGAACCTCAAATTACCGCCTTTTTAAACCTGGGAAAATAATTCTATCGATCTATCCAATTGGCCATCTTCTAAAAATACATTATGCAATAGATTGTATACCAAAACAAATGGCAACTAAAATGCAATAAAAAGATGTATAAACGACTGTTATAACATGAAAACTATAAAAGTTATTTGCAACCATATCGGGGCCTTAAATTACCGCATTTTTAAACCTGTACCAATAAATATACCGATCTATCCAATTTTTGTAAAAATTCATTATGCCACAAATTATACACAAAAACAAAGTGCAACTGTAATGCTTTAAAATGATGCATAAATGACTGTCATAGCATGAAAACTGTCAAAGTTATTCACAACCATATCGGAACCTCAAATTACCGCGTTTTTAAACCTGGGAAAATAATTCTACCGATTTATCCAATTGGCCGTTTTCCAAAAATACATTATGCAATAAATTATATACCAAAGCAAATGGCAATTTTAATGCTTTAAAATGGTGCATAAACGACTGTCCTAGCACGAAAACTGCCAAAGTTAATTGCAGCCATATCGGAACCTCAGATTACCGCGTTTATTAAACATAGAACAATAATTCTACCGATCTATCAAATTCACCAATTAGTAAAAACACACATTATGCTACAAATTATATACCATATTAAAGTGCAATCATAATGCTTTAAAATGAAGCATAAATGACTGTCATAGCATGAAAACTGTCAATGTTATTTGCAACCATATCGGAACCTCAAATTACCGCCTTTTTAAAGCTGTGAAAATAATTCTACCGATCTATCCAATTGGCCATTTTCTAAAAATATATTATGCAATAAATTATATACCAAAACAAATGGCAACTATAATGCAATAAAAAGATATATAAACGACTGTTATAACATGAAAACTATAAAAGTTATTTGCAACCATATCGGAGCCTTGAATTACCGCATTTTTAAACCTGTACCAATAAATATACCGATCTATCCAACTTTTGTAAAAATTCATTATGCCACAAATTATACACCAAAATAAAGTGCAACTGTAATGCTTTAAAATGATGCATAAACTATTGCCCTAGCATGAAAACTGTCAAAGTTATTTGCAACCATATCGGAACCTCAAATTACCGCGTTTTTAAACATAGAACAATAATTCTACCGATCCTTCAAATTGACCATTTTTTAGACGAACACATTGTGCCACAAATGATATACCAAATTAAAGTGCAATCATAATGCTTTAAAATGATGCATAAATGACTGTCATAGCATGAAAACTGTCAAAGTTATTCACAACCATATCGGAACCTCAAATTACCGCCTTTTTAAACCTGGGAAAATAATTCTACCGATCTATCCAATTGGCCATTTTCTAAAAATACATTATGCAATAAATTATATACCAAAACAAATGGCAATTTTAATGCTTTAAAATGGTGCATAAACGACTGTCCTAGCACGAAAACTGCCAAAGTTAATTGCAACCATATCGGAACCTCAGATTACTGCTTTTATTAAACATAGAACAATAATTCTACCGATCTATCAAATTGACCAATTTGTAAAAATACACATTATGCTACAAATGATATACCATATTAAAGTGCAATCATAATGCTTTAAAATGATGCATAAATGACTGTCATAGCGTGAAAACTGTCAATGTTATTTGCAGCCATATCGGAACCTCAAACTACCGCGTTTTTAAAGCTGTGAAAATAATTCTACCGATCTATCCAATTGGCCATTTTCCAAAAATACATTATGGAATAAGTTATATACCAAAGCAAATGGCAACTATAATGCAATAAAAAGATATATAAACGACTGTTATAACATGAAAACTATAAAAGTTATTTGCAACCATATCGGAGCCTTAATTACCGCATTTTTGAACCTGTACCAATAAATATACCGATCTATCCAATTTTGTAAAATTCATTATGCCACAAATTATACACCAAAATAAAGTGCAACTGTAATGCTTTAAAATGATGCATAAACTATTGCCCTAGCATGAAAACTGTCAAAGTTATTTGCAACCATATCGGAACCTCAAATTACCGCGTTTTTAAACATAGAACAATAATTCTACCGATCCTTCAAATTGACCATTTTTTAGACGAACACATTGTGCCACAAATGATATACCAAATTAAAGTGCAATCATAATGCTTTAAAATGATGCATAAATGACTGTCATAGCATGAAAACTGTCAAAGTTATTCACAACCATATCGGAACCTCAAATTACCGCCTTTTTAAACCTGGGAAAATAATTCTACCGATCTATCCAATTGGCCATTTTCTAAAAATACATTATGCAATAAATTATATACCAAAACAAATGGCAATTTTAATGCTTTAAAATGGTGCATAAACGACTGTCCTAGCACGAAAACTGCCAAAGTTAATTGCAACCATATCGGAACCTCAGATTACTGCTTTTATTAAACATAGAACAATATCAAATTGACCAATTTGTAAAAAGACACATTATGCTACAAATTATATACCATATTAAAGTGCAATCATAATGCTTTAAAATGATGCATAAACGACTGTCCTAGCACGAAAACTGCCAAAGTTAATTGCAACCATATCGGAACCTCAGATTACTGCGTTTATTAAACATAGAACAATAATTCTACCGATCTATCAAATTGACCAATTTGTAAAAATACACATTATGCTACAAATGATATACCATGTTAAAGTGCAATCATAATGCTTTAAAATGATGCATAAGTGACTGTCATAGCGTAAAAACTGTCAATGTTATTTGCAGCCATATCGGAACCTCAAACTACCGCGTTTTTAAAGCTGTCAAAATAATTCTACCGATCTATCCAATTGGCCATTTTCCAAAAATATATTATGGAATAAATTATATACCAAAGCAAATGGCAACTATAATGCAATAAAAAGATATATAAACGACTGTTATAACATGAAAACTATAAAAGTTATTTGCAACCATATCGGAGCCTTAAATTACCGCATTTTTGAACCTGTACCAATAAATATACCGATCTATCCAATTTTTGTAAAAATTCATTATGCCACAAATTATACACCAAAATAAAGTGCAACTGTAATGCTTTAAAATGATGCGTAAACTAATGCCCTAGCATGAAAACTGTCAAAGTTATTTGCAACCATATCGGAACCTCAAATTACCGCGTTTTTAAACATAGAACAATAATTCTACCGATCCATCAAATTGACCATTTTTTAGACGAACACATTATGCCACAAATGATATACCAAATTAAAGTGCAATCATAATGCTCTAAACTGATGCATAAATGACTGTCATAGCATGAAAACTGTCAAAGTAATTCACAACCATATCGGAACCTCAAATTACCGCCTTTTTAAACCTGGGAAAATAATTCTATCGATCTATCCAATTGGCCATCTTCTAAAAATACATTATGCAATAAATTATATACCAAAACAAATGGCAACTATAATGCAATAAAAAGATATATAAACGACTGTTATAACATGAAAACTATAAAAGTTATTTGCAACCATATCGGAGCCTTGAATTACCGCATTTTTAAACCTGTACCAATAAATATACCGATCTATCCAACTTTTGTAAAAATTCATTATGCCACAAATTATACACCAAAATAAAGTGCAACTGTAATGCTTTAAAATGATGCATAAACTATTGCCCTTAGCATGAAAACTGTCAAAGTTATTTGCAACCATATCGGAACCTCAAATTACCGCGTTTTTAAATATAGAGCAATAATTCTACCGATCCTTCAAATTGACCATTTTTAGACGAACACATTATGCCACAAATGATATACCAAATTAAAGTGCAATCATAATGCTCTAAACTGATGCATAAATGACTGTCATAGCATGAAAACTGTCAAAGTTATTCACAACCATATCGGAACCTCAAATTACCGCCTTTTTAAACCTGGGAAAATAATTCTACCGATCTATCCAATTGGCCATTTTCTAAAAATACATTATGCAATAAATTATATACCAAAACAAATGGCAATTTTAATGCTTTACCAAATTTACCAAATTAAAGTGCAATCATAATGTTCTAAACTGATGCATAAATGACTGTCATAGCATGAAAACTGTCAATGTTATTTGCAACCATATCGGAACCTCAAATTACCGCCTTTTTAAACCTGGGAAAATAATTCTATCGATCTATCCAATTGGCCATCTTTTAAAAATACATTTTGCAATAAATTATATACCAAAACAAATGGCAACTAAAATGCAATAAAAAGATGTATAAACGACTGTTATAACATGAAAACTATAAAAGTTATTTGCAACCATATCGGGGCCTTAAATTACCGCATTTTTAAACCTGTACCAATAAATATACCGATCTATCCAATTTGTGTAAAAATTCAAATTATACACAAAAACAAAGTGCAACTGTAATGCTTTAAAATGATGCATAAATGACTGTCATAGCATGAAAACTGTCAAAGTTATTCACAACCATATCGGAACCTCAAATTACAGCGTTTTTATACCTGGGAAAATAATTCTACCGATTTATCCAATTGGCCGTTTTCTAAAAATACATTATGCAATAAATTATATACCAAAACAAATGGCAATTTTAATGCTTTAAAATGGTGCATAAAAGCACGAAAACTGCCAAAGTTAATTGCAACCATATCGGAACCTCAGATTACTACTTTTATTAAACATAGAACAATAATTCTACCGATCCTTCAAATTGACCAATTTTTAGACGAACACATTATGCCACAAATGATATACCAAATTAAAGTACAATCATAATGCTCTAAACTGATGCATAAATGACTGTCATAGCACGAAAACTGCCAAAGTTAATTGCAGCCATATCGGAACCTCAGATTACCGCGTATATTAAACATAGAACAATAATTCTACCGATCCATCAAATTGACCATTTTTTAGACGAACACATTATGCCACAAATGATATACCAAATTAATATGCAATCATAATGCTCTAAACTGATGCATAAACAACCATAAAGGAACCTCAAATTACCGCCTTTTTAAACCTGGGAAAATAATTCTATCGATCTATCCAATTGGCCATCTTCTAAAAATACATTATGCAATAAATTATATACCAAAACAAATGGCAATTTTAATGCTTTAAAATGGTGCATAAACGACTGTCATAGCTCGAAAACTGCCAAAGTTAATTGCAACCATATCGGAACCTCAGATTACTGCTTTTATTAAACATAGAACAATAATTCTACCGATCTATCAAATTCACCAATTAGTAAAAACACACATTATGCTACAAATTATATACCATATTAAAGTGCAATCATAATGCTTTAAAATGATGCATAAATGACTGTCATAGCATGAAAACTGTCAATGTTATTTGCAACCATATCGGAACCTCAAATTACCGCCTTTTTAAAGCTGTGAAAATAATTCTACCGATCTATCCAATTGGCAATTTTCTAAAAATATATTATGCAATAAATTATATACCAAAACAAATGGCAACTATAATGCAATAAAAGATATATAAACGACTGTTATAACATGAAAACTATAAAAGTTATTTGCAACCATATCGGAGCCTTGAATTACCGCATTTTTAAACCTGTACCAATAAATATACCGATCTATCCAACTTTTGTAAAAATTCATTATGCCACAAATTATACACCAAAATAAAGTGCAACTGTAATGCTTTAAAATGATGCATAAACTATTGCCCTAGCATGAAAACTGTCAAAGTTATTTGCAACCATATCGGAACCTCAAATTACCGCGTTTTTAAACATAGAACAATAATTCTACCGATCCTTCAAATTGACCATTTTTTAGACGAACACATTGTGCCACAAATGATATACCAAATTAAAGTGCAATCATAATGCTTTAAAATGATGCATAAATGACTGTCATAGCATGAAAACTGTCAAAGTTATTCACAACCATATCGGAACCTCAAATTACCGCCTTTTTAAACCTGGGAAAATAATTCTACCGATCTATCCAATTGGCCATTTTCTAAAAATACATTATGCAATAAATTATATACCAAAACAAATGGCAATTTTAATGCTTTAAAATGGTGCATAAACGACTGTCCTAGCACGAAAACTGCCAAAGTTAATTGCAACCATATCGGAACCTCAGATTACTGCGTTTATTAAACATAGAACAATAATTCTACCGATCTATCAAATTGACCAATTTGTAAAAACTACACATTATGCTACAAATTATATACCATATTAAAGTGCAATCATAATGCTTTAAAATGATGCATAAATGACTGTCATAGCATGAAAACTGTCAATGTTATTTGCAGCCATATCGGAACCTCAAATTACCGCGTTTTTAAAGCTGTGAAAATAATTCTACCGATCTATCCAATTGGCCATTTTCCTAAAAATATATTATGGCAATAAGTTATATACCAAAGCAAATGGCAACTATAATGCAATAAAAAGATATATAAACGACTGTTATAACATGAAAACTATAAAAGTTATTTGCAACCATATCGGAGCCTTGAATTACCGCATTTTTAACCTGTACCAATAAATATACCGATCTATCCAACTTTTGTAAAAATTCATTATGCCACAAATTATACACCAAAATAAAGTGCAACTGTAATGCTTTAAAATGATGCATAAACTATTGCCCTAGCATGAAAACTGTCAAAGTTATTTGCAACCATATCGGAACCTCAAATTACCGCGTTTTTAAACATAGAACAATAATTCTACCGATCCATTCAAATTGACCATTTTTTAGACGAACACATTATGCCACAAATGATATACCAAATTAAAGTGCAATCATAATGCTCTAAACTGATGCATAAATGACTGTCATAGCATGAAAACTGTCAAAGTTATTCACAACCATATCGGAACCTCAAATTACCGCCTTTTTAAACCTGGGAAAATAATTCTACCGATCTATCCAATTGGCCATTTTCTAAAAATACATTATGCAATAAATTATATACCAAAACAAATGGCAATTTTAATGCTTTAAAATGGTGCATAAACGACTGTCCTAGCACGAAAACTGCCAAAGTTAATTGCAGCCATATCGGAACCTCAGATTACCTGCGTTTATTAAACATAGAACAATAATTCTACCGATCTATCAAATTGACCAATTTGTAAAAACACACATTATGCTACAAATTATATACCATATTAAAGTGCAATCATAATGCTTTAAAATGATGCATAAATGACTGTCATAGCGATGAAAACTGTCAATGTTATTTGCAACCATATCGGAACCTCAAATTACCGCCTTTTTAAAGCTGTGAAAATAATTCTACCGATCTATCCAATTGGCCATTTTCTAAAAATATATTATGCAATAAATTATATACCAAAACAAATGGCAACTATAATGCAATAAAAAGATATATAAACGACTGTTATAACATGAAAACTATAAAAGTTATTTGCAACCATATCGGAGCCTTGAATTACCGCATTTTTAAACCTGTACCAATAAATATACCGATCTATCCAACTTTTGTAAAAATTCATTATGCCACAAATTATACACCAAAATAAAGTGCAACTGTAATGCTTTAAAATGATGCATAAACTATTGCCCTAGCATGAAAACTGTCAAAGTTATTTGCAACCATATCGGAACCTCAAATTACCGCGTTTTTAAACATAGAACAATAATTCTACCGATCCTTCAAATTGACCATTTTTTAGACGAACACATTGTGCCACAAATGATATACCAAATTAAAGTGCAATCATAATGCTTTAAAATGATGCATAAATGACTGTCATAGCATGAAAACTGTCAAAGTTATTCACAACCATATCGGAACCTCAAATTACCGCCTTTTTAAACCTGGGAAAATAATTCTACCGATCTATCCAATTGGCCATTTTCTAAAAATACATTATGCAATAAATTATATACCAAAACAAATGGCAATTTTAATGCTTTAAAATGGTGCATAAACGACTGTCCTAGCACGAAAACTGCCAAAGTTAATTGCAACCATATCGGAACCTCAGATTACTGCGTTTATTAAACATAGAACAATAATTCTACCGATCTATCAAATTGACCAATTTGTAAAAATACACATTATGCTACAAATGATATACCATATTAAAGTGCAATCATAATGCTTTAAAATGATGCATAAATGACTGTCATAGCGTGAAAACTGTCAATGTTATTTGCAGCCATATCGGAACCTCAAACTACCGCGTTTTTAAAGCTGTGAAAATAATTCTACCGATCTATCCAATTGGCCATTTTCCAAAAATATATTATGAATAAATTATATACCAAAGCAAATGGCAACTATAATGCAATAAAAAGATATATAAACGACTGTTATAACATGAAAACTATAAAAGTTATTTGCAACCATATCGGAGCCTTGAATTACCGCATTTTTAAACCTGTACCAATAAATATACCGATCTATCCAACTTTTGTAAAATTCATTATGCCACAAATTATACACCAAAATAAAGTGCAACTGTAATGCTTTAAAATGATGCATAAACTATTGCCCTAGCATGAAAACTGTCAAAGTTATTTGCAACCATATCGGAACCTCAAATTACCGCGTTTTTAAACATAGAACAATAATTCTACCGATCCATCAAATTGACCATTTTTTAGACGAACACATTATGCCACAAATGATATACCAAATTAAAGTGCAATCATAATGCTCTAAACTGATGCATAAATGACTGTCATAGCATGAAAACTGTCAAAGTTATTCACAACCATATCGGAACCTCAAATTACCGCCTTTTTAAACCTGGGAAAATAATTCTACCGATTTATCCAATTGGCCGTTTTCTAAAAATACATTATGCAATAAATTATATACCAAAACAAATGGCAATTTTAATGCTTTAAATGGTGCATAAACGACTGTCCTAGCACGAAAACTGCCAAAGTTAATTGCAACCATATCGGAACCTCAGATTACTGCTTTTATTAAACATAGAACAATATCAAATTGACCAATTTGTAAAAAGACACATTATGCTACAAATTATATACCATATTAAAGTGCAATCATAATGCTTTAAAATGATGCATAAATGACTGTCATAGCATGAAAACTGTC
This sequence comes from Lucilia sericata, assembly GCF_015586225.1. Lineage (NCBI taxonomy): Eukaryota > Metazoa > Arthropoda > Insecta > Diptera > Calliphoridae > Lucilia > Lucilia sericata. Next base: position 24,602 of record NW_023996194.1, on the reverse strand, counting down.
AATGTTATTTGCAACCATATCGGAACCTCAAATTACTGCCTTTTTAAAGCTGTGAAAATAATTCTACCGATCTATCCAATTGGCAATTTTCTAAAAATATATTATGCAATAAATTATATACCAAAACAAATGGCAACTATAATGCAATAAAAAGATATATAAACGACTGTTATAACATGAAAAGTATAAAAGTTATTTGCAACCATATCGGAGCCTTGAATTACCGCATTTTTAAACCTGTACCAATATAATATACCGATCTATCCAACTTTTGTAAAAATTCATTATGCCACAAATTATACACCAAAATAAAGTGCAACTGTAATGCTTTAAAATGATGCATAAACTATTGCCCTAGCATGAAAACTGTCAAAGTTATTTGAAACCATATCGGAACCTCAAATTACCGCGTTTTTAAACATAGAACAATAATTCTACCGATCCTTCAAATTGACCATTTTTTAGACGAACACATTGTGCCACAAATGATATACCAAATTAAAGTGCAATCATAATGCTTTAAAATGATGCATAAATGACTGTCATAGCATGAAAACTGTCAAAGTTATTCACAACCATATCGGAACCTCAAATTACCGCCTTTTTAAACCTGGGAAAATAATTCTACCGATCTATCCAATTGGCCATCTTCTAAAAATACATTATGCAATAAATTATATACCAAAACAAATGGCAATTTTAATGCTTTAAAATGGTGCATAAACGACTGTCCTAGCACGAAAACTGCCAAAGTTAATTGTAACCATATCGGAACCTCAGATTACTGCGTTTATTAAACATAGAACAATAATTCTACCGATCTATCAAATTGACCAATTTGTAAAAATACACATTATGCTACAAATGATATACCATATTAAAGTGCAATCATAATGCTTTAAAATGATGCATAAGTGACTGTCATAGCGTAAAAACTGTCAATGTTATTTGCAGCCATATCGGAACCTCAAACTACCGCGTTTTTAAAGCTGTCAAAATAATTCTACCGATCTATCCAATTGGCCATTTTCCAAAAATATATTATGGAATAAATTATATACCAAAGCAAATGGCAACTATAATGCAATAAAAAGATATATAAACGACTGTTATAACATGAAAACTATAAAAGTTATTTGCAACCATATCGGAGACTTAAATTACCGCATTTTTGAACCTGTACCAATAAATATACCGATCTATCCAATTTTTGTAAAAATTCATTATGCCACAAATTATACACCAAAATAAAGTGCAACTGTAATGCTTTAAAATGATGCGTAAACTAATGCCCTAGCATGAAAACTGTCAAAGTTATTTGCAACCATATCGGAACCTCAAATTACCGCGTTTTTAGACATAGAACAATAATTCTACCGATCTATCAAATTGACCATTTTTTAGACGAACACGTTATGCCACAAATGATATACCAAATTAAAGTGCAATCATAATGCTCTAAACTGATGCATAAATGACTGTCATAGCATGAAAACTGTCAAAGTAATTCACAACCATATCGGAACCTCAAATTACCGCCTTTTTAAACCTGGGAAAATAATTCTATCGATCTATCCAATTGGCCATCTTCTAAAAATACATTATGCAATAAATTATATACCAAAACAAATGGCAACTATAATGCAATAAAAAGATATATAAACGACTGTTATAACATGAAAACTATAAAAGTTATTTGCAACCATATCGGAGCCTTGAATTACCGCATTTTTAAACCTGTACCAATAAATATACCGATCTATCCAACTTTTGTAAAAATTCATTATGCCACAAATTATACACCAAAATAAAGTGCAACTGTAATGCTTTAAAATGATGCATAAACTATTGCCTTAGCATGAAAACTGTCAAAGTTATTTGCAACCATATCGGAACCTCAAATTACCGCGTTTTTAAATATAGAGCAATAATTCTACCGATCCTTCAAATTGACCATTTTTAGACGAACACATTATGCCACAAATGATATACCAAATTAAAGTGCAATCATAATGCTCTAAACTGATGCATAAATGACTGTCATAGCATGAAAACTGTCAAAGTTATTCACAACCATATCGGAACCTCAAATTACCGCCTTTTTAAACCTGGGAAAATAATTCTACCGATCTATCCAATTGGCCATTTTCTAAAAATACATTATGCAATAAATTATATACCAAAACAAATGGCAATTTTAATGCTTTACCAAATTTACCAAATTAAAGTGCAATCATAATGTTCTAAACTGATGCATAAATGACTGTCATAGCATGAAAACTGTCAATGTTATTTGCAACCATATCGGAACCTCAAATTACCGCCTTTTTAAACCTGGGAAAATAATTCTATCGATCTATAAAATTGGCCATCTTTTAAAAATACATTTTGCAATAAATTATATACCAAAACAAATGGCAACTAAAATGCAATAAAAAGATGTATAAACGACTGTTATAACATGAAAACTATAAAAGTTATTTGCAACCATATCGGGGCCTTAAATTACCGCATTTTTAAACCTGTACCAATAAATATACCGATCTATCCAATTTTTGTAAAAATTCAAATTATACACAAAAACAAAGTGCAACTGTAATGCTTTAAAATGATGCATAAATGACTGTCATAGCATGAAAACTGTCAAAGTTATTCACAACCATATCGGAACCTCAAATTACAGCGTTTGTATACCTGGGAAAATAATTCTACCGATTTATCCAATTGGCCGTTTTCTAAAAATACATTATGCAATAAATTATATACCAAAACAAATGGCAATTTTAATGCTTTAAAATGGTGCATAAACGACTGTCCTAGCACGAAAACTGCCAGTGTTAATTGCAGCCATATCGGAACCTCAGATTACTGCTTTTATTAAACATAGAACAATAATTCTACCGATCTATCAAATTCACCAATTAGTAAAAACACACATTATGCTACAAATTATATACCATATTAAAGTGCAATCATAATGCTTTAAAATGAAGCATAAATGACTGTCATAGCATGAAAACTGTCAATGTTATTTGCAACCATATCGGAACCTCAAATTACCGCTTTTTTAAAGCTGTGAAAATAATTCTACCGATCTATCCAATTGGCAATTTTCTAAAAATATATTATGCAATAAATTATATACCAAAACAAATGGCAACTATAATGCAATAAAAAGATATATAAACGACTGTTATAACATGAAAACTATAAAAGTTATTTGCAACCATATCGGAGCCTTGAATTACCGGCCATTTTCTTAAAATACATTATGCAATAAATTATATACCAAAACAAATGGCAATTTTAATGCTTTAAAATGGTGCATAAAAGCACGAAAACTGCCAAAGTTAATTGCAACCATATCGGAACCTCAGATTACTGCTTTTATTAAACATAGAACAATAATTCTACCGATCTATCAAATTCACCAATTAGTAAAAACACACATTATGCTACAAATTATATACCATATTAAAGTGCAATCATAATGCTTTAAAATGATGCATAAATGACTGTCATAGCATGAAAACTGTCAATGTTATTTGCAACCATATCGGAACCTCAAATTACCGCCTTTTTAAAGCTGTGAAAATATTTCTACCGATCTATCCAATTGGCAATTTTCTAAAAATATATTATGCAATAAATTATATACCAAAACAAATGGCAACTATAATGCAATAAAAAGATATATAAACGACTGTTATAACATGAAAACTATAAAAGTTATTTGCAACCATATCGGAGCCTTGAATTACCGCATTTTTAAACCTGTACCAATAAATATACCGATCTGTCCAACTTTTGTAAAAATTCATTATGCCACAAATTATACACCAAAATAAACTGTAATGCTTTAAAATGATGCATCAACTATTGCCCTAGCATGAAAACTGTCAAAGTTATTTGCAACCATATCGGAACCTCAAATTACCGCGTTTTTAAACATAGAACAATAATTCTACCGATCCTTCAAATTGACCATTTTTTAGACGAACACATTGTGCCACAAATGATATACCAAATAAATATAGAACAATAATTCTACCGATCTATCAAATTGACCAATTTGTAAAAACACACATTATGCTACAAATTATATACCATATTAAAGTGCAATCATAATGCTTCAAAATGATGCATAAATGACTGTCATAGCATGAAAACTGTCAATGTTATTTGCAACCATATCGGAACCTCAAATTACCGCCTTTTTAAAGCTGTGAAAATAATTCTACCGATCTATCCAATTGGCAATTTTCTAAAAATATATTATGCAATAAATTATATACCAAAACAAATGGCAACTATAATGCAATAAAAAGATATATAAACGACTGTTATAACATGAAAACTATAAAAGTTATTTGCAACCATATCGGAGCCTTGAATTACCGCATTTTTAAACCTGTACCAATAAATATACCGATCTATCCAACTTTTGTATTATGCCACAAATTATACACCAAATAAAGTGCAACTGTAATGCTTTAAAATGATGCATAAACTATTGCCCTAGCATGAAAACTGTCAAAGTTATTTGCAACCAACTACCGATCCATCAAATTGACCATTTTTTAGACGAACACATTATGCCACAAATGATATACCAAATTAAAGTGCAATCATAATGCTCTAAACTGATGCATAAATGACTGTCATAGCATGAAAACTGTCAAAGTTATTCACAAGCATATCGGAACCTCAAATTACCGACTTTTTAAACCTGGGAAAATAATTCTACCGATCCATCCAATTGGCCATTTTCTTAAAATACATTATGCAATAAATTATATACCAAAACAAATGGCAATTTTAATGCTTTGATTGTAAACTAAACAGTTGGGAAATGAAAAGAATAAAATTTAAAATTAAAATAAAACAATAAAATAAATTAACTGGCGCCCGAGCAAAAAGGATACCTTTTAACTAGCACTGTGTTACATGTTCCAAACACGACCTCAAGAAGCTCATCTGGACACATTTACAACAAGTAGCAAGTTATTCCAGCCCGACCTAAAGAAGCTCACCGCTGGACACATCACCGTTGGATTTATCAAGACAGCGATTACTACAATTGGTACAGCGGAGGACCACTAGTAGTTGAAAGACAAAAAGGAACAACCCAAAACTGTCGGTAGTAAGATGTGGGGTATCATCATATTAATGTAAGTTAGCATTTAATACAGAAATTAAGTTATAGAAAATAAGAAAGTGGAAAAAGTGAATTAATTAAGAAAATTTAATACAAGTAAATTATTAGAAAAGTGGAAAAAAGAAAAATTAAAATTATCAATAATATTGTGAAATAAGAAGTGAATAACTAGAATTAAATTAAGGAAAATTAAAAGAAATTAAATCATAGAAAAGAAGTGAAGATAAAATTGATCAACAATTTTACAAGTAATAAATAATAAACTGAAAATAACTAGAATAACTAGAATTAAATTAAGGAAAATTAAAAGTAATTGAATCATAGGAAAGAAGTGAAGGTTAAATTGATCAACAATATTACAAGTAAAATAATTTTGAATACAAAAAATTTTTTTTAAAGTTTTAAGAAATTCTCTGTTACTAACAAAATCTCATAACCCTAATCATGGCAAATCCATCTAACCTAATAAGACCACCCACCCTTAACCAAGACCAAATTCCTCAACCAATTAATCCCCAAAATCAACCACAAATGAATGCTGCACTACAGCAACAAATAGCATCCTTTGTCGTAGAACAAGTTAGAGCAACAATTTAAGCGTTAAATATTTCAAATGACGATTTACCTAATGGATCAGATATAGTAATAGAAGAAAGACATAGGAACAACATAGGTGAATTAGATAAGATTCCTGATATTGTCCGATGTTTGAGAGAATTTTCAGGTAATCGTGCTGAGTTTAATTCTTGGAGGAAAAGCGTAGAAAGGGTCCTGGAAATTTATGATAATTTTAAAGGAACTGCAAAATATTTCGGAATATTAAGCGTTATCCGCAACAAAATTATAGGTAATGCAAACGCAGCCCTAGAATCATATAATACTCCTCTTAATTGGAAGAGTATCGTTAAGTGCTTAACACTTCACTATGGGGATAAGCGTGATTTAGGTACTCTAGAATATCAGATGACTTCATTGATTCAAGGCAAAAACTCTATACAAGGTTTTTATCAGGAAGTTTATACCCATCTGTCCTTAATATTAAATAAAATAGGATGTATGGAGATAGGCAAGGAATCAGCTATGTTACTGACACAGACATATCGCGATAAAGCCTTAGATACCTTTATAAGAGGTCTCAATGGAGAATTACCCAAATTATTAGGAATCCGCGAACCATCAGATTTACCACAAGCATTGCACTTATGCTTAAAATTAGAAAACCAAAACTTTAGAGCAGAATACGCCTATAATCACAATAATATTAAACCACAAAGACAATTTCAACCACCTCAACCAAAACGAAATGTTAATTTAAATAAAGCACCATTTTATCCTAAACTTACCCTACAACGGCCTAGTAACGCAAGGCAATGGGACACATTTCAATATCAGAATAATCAAAGGTCATATCGACAACCCTTTTTTAACCCACATTCCCAGTTACACAATCAGCCCAGACAACAATTCCAACCACAAGCTCCATACTTTCAACAAAATTTCATACCATCAAGACCTACAGCTTCAAAGCCACAAAGACCCGAACCAATGGACATTGATCATTCTATTCAGTCCAAAAACATTAATTACCAAAATAGACCCCGTCAAACAAATCAATTTCATGGCAAAAGGCCTATACCCTCATCTCTAAACACCCCAATGCCACATAATAAATTGCAAAGAAATTTTCACATTGCAGTCAATGAAGAACTTCCTTCTAATGATATGTCATATAACCAAAATGACAATTCCAATAGTTACGAAAATAATTACTGACAAGCGATTCAAGACGAAAATCTTCAAGATTACATACAAGATTATTACCAACAAGAAATCGAACAGGGAAATACCCACACCGAAGATTTATCAGATATCCATTTTTTAGATTAGCGCATTCTTCACTTCCATATTTTAAATGTAAAACAGAGAATGGCCAAATATTAAAAATATTAATTGATACTGGCTCTAATAAAAATTATATCCAGCCTTCTCTAGTAACCAAACCAATTCTAAATGAAAACCCCTTTTTTGCGAATTCTATATCTGGCAACATACAAATTACACACCACACTTTCGTAAATATCTTCAACATACCAAATCATAAAATAAAATTTTATATCTTGCCGTCGTTGAAATCTTTTCATGGCATTCTTGGTCATGACAGCTTAGAAGAACTTAATGCAGTAATCCATGTAAAAGAACAATACATGTTAATAGATAATGTTAAAAAAATTAAAATTTATCAGCATATTTCCCAATCAATCAATAAGGTTGAACTAAGAACCGACCATTTGAACAAAACCCAAATAGCAAAGCTAGAAGAAGCAATTCACATGTATCCGAATTTATTTACAGAACCTAACCATAAATTAACCTACACTTCTCGAGTGCAGGGAGAAATTAGAACAACTACTGATACACCAGTCTTTTCAAAAACATATCCCTACCCTATGGCACTAAAAAGTGAAATAGAGAAACAAGTACTTGAGCTTTTAAATGATGGAATAATTCGACCATCAAAGTCCCCATATAATGCACCTGTTTGGATCGTTCCAAAAAAAAATGGATGCATCAGGAGAGAAAAAATATAGAATGGTAATAGATTACAGGAAATTGAACTCAATTACTGTGCCAGACCGTTATCCGATTCCGGAGATAAATGAGGTATTATCAAACCTAGGGGAAAACAAATATTTTTCCGTTATAGATCTAAAAAGTGGTTTTCATCAGATCCCACTTAAGGAAAGTGATATTGAGAAAACTGCATTTTCCATTAATAATGGAAAATTTGAATTTGTACGTCTTCCTTTCGGATTGAAGAATTCTCCTTCAATTTTCCAACGCACTTTAGATGATGTTTTGAGGGAACACATAGGGAAAATTTGTTATGTCTATATAGATGACATAATTATATTTGGCAAGAATGAAACTGATCATTTTCAAAATTTACATAAAGTCTTCCGAACACTAGAATCTGCAAACTTCAAAGTTCAACTCGATAAATGTGAATTTGCAAAACAACAAATAGAATTTTTAGGATTTATTGTAGACATTAATGGTATTAAAGGCAAGAATTAATATTGTAAATCCACTTTTATTAAGTAAAAAAGAAATAAATATTGCTATGAAAACATTAATAGAAGAAAATATAAATTTTTCCAGCCCAGAAGAGGCACTAGAATTTTCAAAAGTAGCAATAATAAATAATGATAAAAGAGAAATATTTTATTTAATTAAAATTCCACTAACAAAAAATGAAAATTATAAAAATGTAATAATAAGACCAGTAAAAAAGAAAAATAAGGTAATTCATTTAAATTTCAAAGAAATTATATTTAACAAATATGAAATGTTTGCTATTAGAGAAAAATGTAAAAGTTATAATAATTTAACTATCTGTAATGAAAAAAATTTACTTAATATAACAGAAACAAATTGTATTCCTAAGCTTATTAATAATTTGAATTCATCTTGTATTATAAGTAATAGTCATCAAATTCCTTTAATTGAAGAAATAGACTCAGGTATAATTCTTTTAAATGATTATCATGGGTCAAGTTTTGAAAACGAAAAAACACATAATATTTCCGGAACATTCTTAATTAAGTTCCATAATATGACTATTAAAATTGAAAATAGAACATTTAGCAACTGGCAAGCTTCACCTTTGCAAACCGTGCCAGCTATGTTACAACCCACTCCCTTTGAAAAAAGTCGATTTAATCTTTTATCTCTTGAGGCACTTAGTGAACTCCAAATCAATAATACAGACATCATCACAATTGTGAGAAAACGTCTTATAATCGGAGAATGGACAATTTCTGGAATGTTGTTACTAATTGTTATTTTAATTATTTTCCTAAAGATGTGTTACAAAACAGTAGAGAAAGTCGTTGTATGGGAACCTCAGGTACCTGCAATAGAAAAACCATTCGAAACTACTAACTTACCACAAACAACACAAATCACCATTATTGCTCCAGATAAACCTCCGAGGCTACATAAAATTCCACTTTTTTAAAATAAAAACAAAAATAAAAAAAAATTTATAAAAACGATTGAGGACACTCGATTTAAAGGGGGAAGAGTTAACAACCTAAATGTTATTAACCTTTTTTTATTTTAACTACACGATTCGTTTTTATTATTTGCAATCTATTCAAAATAAATTGTTTCAAATTTTGAAACTCCGTTTTTGCTGACACCATGTCTGCAATAAATAAAAGTAAAACTGAAATAAAATTGATGACTCTTGCTTTTTATAACTCTTGCTTAAGCTTTAAGTTAAGTTTATTTAAAACCATTATCATTCGTTCTTTGATTGTAAACTAAACAGTTGGGAAATGCAGAGAATAAAATTTAAAATTAAAATAAAACAATAAAATAAATTAACTTGTATAAATGACTGTCATAGCATGAAAAGTGTCAATGTTATTTGCAACCATATCGGAACCTCAAATTACCGCCTTTTTAAAGCTGTGAAAATAATTCTACCGATCTATCCAATTGGCAATTTTCTAAAAATATATTATGCAATAAATTATATACCAAAACAAATGGCAACTATAATGCAATAAAAAGATATATAAACGACTGTTATAACATGAAAACTATAAAAGTTATTTGCAACCATATCGGAGCCTTGAATTACCGCATTTTTAAACCTGTACCAATAAATATACCGATCTATCCAACTTTTGTAAAAATTCATTATGCCACAAATTATACACCAAAATAAAGTGCAACTGTAATGCTTTAAAATGATGCATAAACTATTGCCCTAGCATGAAAACTGTCAAAGTTATTTGCAACCATATCGGAACCTCAAATTACCGCGTTTTTAAACATAGAACAATAATTCTACCGATCCTTCAAATTGACCATTTTTTAGACGAACACATTGTGCCACAAATGATATACCAAATTAAAGTGCAATCATAATGCTTTAAAATGATGCATAAATGACTGTCATAGCATGAAAACTGTCAAAGTTATTCACAACCATGTCGGAACCTCAAATTACCGCCTTTTTAAACCTGGGAAAATAATTCTACCGATCTATCCAATTGGCCATTTTCTAAAAATATATTATGCAATAAATTATATACCAAAACAAATGGCAATTTTAGTGCTTTAAAATGGTGCATAAACGACTGTCCTAGCACGAAAACTGCCAAAGTTCATTGCAACCATATCGGAACCTCAGATTACTGCGTTTTTTAAACATAGAACAATAATTCTACCGATCTATCAAATTGACCAATTTGTAAAAATACACATTATGCCACAAATGATATACCAAATTAAAGTGCAATCATAATGCTCTAAACTGATGCATAAATGACTGTCATAGCATGAAAACTGTCAAAGTAATTCACAACCATATAGGAACCTCAAATTACCGCCTTTTTAAACTTGGGAAAATAATTCTATCGATCTATCCAATTGGCCATCTTCTAAAAATACATTATGCAATAAATTATATACCAAAACAAATGGCAACTATAATGCAATAAAAAGATATATAAACGACTGTTATAACACGAAAACTATAAAAGTTATTTGCAACCATATCGGGGCCTTAAATTACCGCATTTTAAACCTGTACCAATAAATATACCGATCTATCCAACTTTTGTAAAAATTCATTATGCCACAAATTATACACCAAAATAAAGTGCAACTGTAATGCTTTAAAATGATGCATAAACTATTGCCCTAGCATGAAAACTGCCAAAGTTATTTGCAACCATATCGGAACCTCAAATTACCGCGTTTTTAAACATAGAACAATAATTCTACCGATCCTTCAAATTGACCATTTTTTAGACGAACACATTGTGCCACAAATGATATACCAAATAAAAGTGCAATCATAATGCTTTAAAATGATGCATAAATGACTGTCATAGCATGAAAACTGTCAAAGTTATTCACAACCATATCGGTACCTCAAATTACCGCCTTTTTAAACCTGGGAAAATAATTCTACCGATCTATCCAATTGGCCATTTTCTAAAAATACATTATGCAATAAATTATATACCAAAACAAATGGCAACTAAAATGCAATAAAAAGATGTATAAACGACTGTTATAACATGAAAACTATAAAAGTTATTTGCAACCATATCGGGGCCTTAAATTACCGCATTTTTAAACCTGTACCAATAAATATACCGATCTATCCAATTTTTGTAAAAATTCATTATGCCACAAATTATACACAAAAACAAAGTGCAACTGTAATGTTATTCACAACCATATCGGAACCTCAAATTACCGCGTTTTTAAACCTGGGAAAATAATTCTACCGATTTATCCAATTGGCCGTTTTCTAAAAATACATTATGCAATAAATTATATACCAAAACAAATGGCAATTTTAATGCTTTAAAATGGTGCATAAACGACTGTCCTAGCACGAAAACTGCCAAAGTTATTTGCAGCCATATCGGAACCTTGATTTACCGCATTTTTAAACCTGTACCAATAAATATACCGATCTATCCAACTTATGTAAAAATTCATTATGCCACAAATTATACACCAAAATAAAGTGCAACTGTAACGCTTTAAACTGATGCATAAACTATTGCCCTAGCATGAAAACTGTCAAAGTTATTTGCAACCATATCGGAACCTCAAATTACCGCGTTTTTAAACATAGAACAATAATTCTACCGATCCTTCAAATTTACCATTTTTTAGACGAACACGTTGTGCCACAAATGATATACCAAATTAAAGTGCAATCATAATGCTTTAAAATGATGCATAAATGACTGTCATAGCATGAAAACTGTCAAAGTTATTCACAACCATATCGGAACCTCAAATTACCGCCTTTTTAAACCTGGGAAAATAATTCTACCGATCTATCCAATTGGCCATTTTCTAAAAATACATTATGCAATAAATTATATACCAAAACAAATGGCAATTTTAATGCTATAAAATGGTGCATAAACGACTGTCCTAGCACGAAAACTGCCAAAGTTAATTGCAACCATATCGGAACCTCAGATTACTGCGTTTATTAAACATAGAACAATAATTCTACCGATCTATCAAATTGACCAATTTGTAAAGATACACATTATGCTAAAAATGATATACCATATTAAAGTGCAATCATAATGCTTTAAAATGATGCATAAATGACTGTCATAGCGTGAAAACTGTCAATGTTATTTGCAGCCATATCGGAACCTCAAACTACCGCGTTTTTAAAGCTGTGAAAATAATTCTACCGATCTATCCAATTGGCCATTTTCCAAAAATATATTATGGAATAAATTATATACCAAAGCAAATGGTAACTATAATGCAATAAAAAGATATATAAATGACTGTTATAACATGAAAACTATAAAAGTTATTTGCAACCATATCGGAGCCTTAAATTACCGCATTTTTGAACCTGTACCAATAAATATACCGATCTATCCAATTTTTGTAAAAATTCATTATGCCACAAATTATACACCAAAATAAAGTGCAACTGTAATGCTTTAAAATGATGCGTAAACTAATGCCCTAGCATGAAAACTGTCAAAGTTATTTGCAACCATATCGGAACCTCAAATTACCGCGTTTTTAAACATAGAACAATAATTCTACCGATCCATCAAATTGACCATTTTTTAGACGAACACATTATGCCACAAATGATATACCAAATTAAAGTGCAATCATAATGCTCTAAACTGATGCATAAATGACTGTCATAGCATGAAAACTGTCAAAGTAATTCACAAACATTTCGGAACCTCAAATTACCGCCTCTTTAAACCTGGGAAAATAATTCTATCGATCTATCCAATTGGCCATCTTCTAAAAATACATTATGCAATAAATTATATACCAAAACAAATGGCAACTAAAATGCAATAAAAAGATGTATAAACGACTGTTATAACATGAAAACTATAAAAGTTATTTGCAACCATATCGGGGCCTTAAATTACCGCGTTTTTAAACCTGGGAAAATAATTCTACCGATTTATCCAATTGGCCGTTTTCTAAAAATACATTATGCAGTAAATTATATACCAAAACAAATGGCAATTTTAATGCTTTAAAGTGGTGCATAAACGACTGTCCTAGCACGAAAACTGCCAAAGTTAATTGCAGCCATATCGGAACCTCAGATTACCGCGTTTATTAAACATAGAACAATAATTCTACCGATCTATCAAATTCACCAATTAGTAAAAACACACATTATGCTACAAATTATATACCATATTAAAGTGCAATCATAATGCTTTAAAATGAAGCATAAATGACTGTCATAGCATGAAAACTGTCAATGTTATTTGCAACCATATCGGAACCTCAAATTACCGCGTTTTTAAACATAGAACAATAATTCTACCGATTCTTCAAATTGACCATTTTTTAGACGAACACATTGTGCCACAAATGATATACCAAATTAAAGTGCAATCATAATGCTTTAAAATGATGCATAAATGACTGTCATAGCATGAAAACTGTCAAAGTTATTCACAACCATATCGGAACCTCAAATTACCGCCTTTTTAAACCTGGGAAAATAATTCTACCGATCTATCCAATTGGCCATTTTCTAAAAATACATTATGCAATAAATTATATACCAAAACAAATGGCAATTTTAATGCTTTAAAATGGTGCATAAACGACTCTCCTAGCACAAAAACTGCCAAAGTTAATTGCAACCATATAGGAACCTCAGATTACTGCGTTTATTAAACATAGAACAATAATTCTACCGATCTATCAAATTGACCAATTTGTAAAAATACACATTATGCTACAAATGATATACCATATTAAAGTGCAATCATAATGCTTTAAAATGATGCATAAATGACTGTCCTAGCACGAAAACTGCCAAAGTTATTCACAACCATATCGGAACCTCAAATTACCGTCTTTTTAAAGCTGTGAAAATAATTCTACCGATCTATCCAATTGGCAATTTTCTAAAACTATATTATGCAATAAATTATATACCAAAGCAAATGGCAACTATAATGCAATAAAAAGATATATAAACGACTGTTATATCATGAAAACTATAAAAGTTATTTGCAACCATATCGGAGCCTTAAATTACCACATTTTTGAACCTGTACCAATAAATATACCGATCTATCCAATTTTTGTAAAAATTCATTATGCCACAAATTATACACCAAAATAAAGTGCAGCTGTAATGCTTTAAAATGATGCGTAAACTAATGCCCTAGCATGAAAACTGTCAAAGTTATTTGCAACCATATCGGAACCTCAAATTACCGCGTTTTTAAACATAGATTAATAATTCTACCGATCCATCAAATTGACCATTTTTTAGACGAACACATTATGTCACAAATGATATACCAAATTAAAGTGCAATCATAATGCTCTAAACTGATGCATAAATGACTGTCATAGCATGAAAACTGTCAAAGTAATTCACAACCATATCGGAACCTCAAATTACCGCCTTTTTAAACCTGGGAAAATAATTCTATCGATCTATCCAATTGGCCATCTTCTAAAAATACATTATGCAATAAATTATATACCAAAACAAATGGCCTTAAATTACCGCATTTTTAAACCTGTACCAATAAATATACCGATCTATCCAATTTTTGTAAAAATTCATTATGCACCAAATTATACACAAAAACAAAGTGCAACTGTAATGCTTTAAAATGATGCATAAATGACTGTCATAGCATGAAAACTGTCAAAGTTATTCACAACCATATCGGACCTCAAATTACCGCGTTTTTAAACCTGGGAAAATAATTCTACCGGTTTATCCAATTGGCCGTTTTCTAAAAATACATTATGCAATAAATTATATACCAAAACAAATGGCAATTTTAATGCTTTAAAATGGTGCATAAACGACTGTCCTAGCACGAAAACTGCCAAAGTTAATTGCAGCCATATCGGAACCTCAGATTACCGCGTTTATTAAACATAGAACAATAATTCTACCGATCTATAAAATTCACCAATTAGTAAAAACACACATTATGCTACAAATTATATACCATATTAAAGTGCAATCATAATGCTTTAAAATGAAGCATAAATGACTGTCATAGCATGAAAACTGTCAATGTTATTTGCAACCATATCGGAACCTCAAATTACCGCCTTTTTAAAGCTGTGAAAATAATTCTATCGATCTATCCAATTGGCCATCTTCTAAAAATACATTATGCAATAAATTATATACCAAAACAAATGGCAACTATAATGCAATAAAAAGATATATAAACGACTGTTATAACATGAAAACTATAAAAGTTATTTGCAACCATATCGGAGCCTTGAATTACCGCATTTTTAAACCTGTACCAATAAATATACCGATCTATCCAACTTTTGTAAAAATTCATTATGCCACAAATTATACACCAAAATAAAGTGCAACTGTAATGCTTTAAAATGATGCATAAACTATTGCCCTAGCATGAAAACTGTCAAAAATATTGCAACCATATCGGAACCTCAAATTACCGCGTTTTTAAACATAGAACAATAATTCTACCGATCCATCAAATTTACCATTTTTTAGACGAACACATTATGCCACAAATTATATACCAAATTAAAGTGCAATCATAATGCTCTAAACTGATGCATAAATGACTGTCATAGCATGAAAACTGTCAAAGTTATCCACAACCATATCGGAACCTCAAATTACCGCCTTTTCAAACCTAGGAAAATAATTCTACCGATCTATCCAATTGGCCATCTTCTAAAAATAAATTATGCAAAAGATTATATACCAAAACAAATGGCAACTAAAATGCAATAAAAAGATGTATAAACGACTGTTATAACATGAAAACTATAAAAGTTATTTGCAACCATATCGGAGCCTTGAATTACCGCATTTTTAAACCTGTACCAATAAATATACCGATCTATCCAACTTTTGTAAAAATTCATTATGCCACAAATTATACACCAAAATAAAGTGCAACTGTAATGCTTTAAAATGATGCATAAACTATTGCCCTAGCATGAAAACTGTCAAAGTTATTTGCAGCCATATCGGAACCTCAAATTACCGCGTTTTTAAACATAGAACAATAATTCTACCGATCCTTCAAATTGACCATTTTTTAGACGAACACATTGTGCCACAAATGATATACCAAATTAAAGTGCAATCATAATGCTTTAAAATGATGCATAAATGACTGTCATAGCATGAAAACTGTCAAAGTTATTCACAACCATATCGGAACCTCAAATTACCGCCTTTTTAAACCTGGGAAAATAATTCTACCGATCTATCCAATTGGCCATTTTCTAAAAATTCATTATGCAATAAATTATATACCAAAACAAATGGCAATTTTAATGCTTTAAAATGGTGCATAAACGACTGTCCTAGCACAAAAACTGCCAAAGTTAATTGCAACCATATCGGAACCTCAGATTACTGCGTTTATTAAACATAGAACAATAATTCTACCGATCTATCAAATTGACCAATTTGTAAAAATACACATTATGCTACAAATGATATACCATATTAAAGTGCAATCATAATGCTTTAAAATGATGCATAAATGAATGTCATAGCGTGAAAACTGTCAATGTTATTTGCAGCCATATCGGAACCTCAAACTACCGCGTTTTTAAAGCTGTGAAAATAATTCTACCGATCTATCCAATTGGCCATTTTCCAAAAATATATTATGGAATAAATTATATACCAAAGCAAATGGCAACTATAATGCAAAAAAAAGATATATAAACGACTGTTATATCATGAAAACTATAAAAGTTATTTGCAACCATATCGGAGCCTTAAATTACCGCATTTTGGAACCTGTACCAATAAATATACCGATCTAGCCAATTTTTGTAAAAATTCATTATGCCACAAATTATACACAAAAACAAAGTGCAACTGTAATGCTTTAAAATGATGCAGAAATGACTGTCATAGCATGAAAACTGTCAAAGTTATTCACAACCATATCGGACCTCAAATTACCGCGTTTTAAACCTGGGAAAATAATTCTACCGGTTTATCCAATTGGCCGTTTTCTAAAAATACATTATGCAATGAATTATATACCAAAACAAATGGCAATTTTAATGCTTTAAAATGGTTCATAACGACTGTCCTAGCATGAAACTGCCAAAGTTAATTGCAACCATATCGGAACCTCAGATTACTGCTTTTATTAAACATAGAACAATAATTCTACCGATCTATCAAATTGACCAATTTGTAAAAACACACCATTATGCTACAAATTATATACCATATTAAAGTGCAATCATAATGCTTTAAAATGATGCATAAATGACTGTCATAGCATGAAAACTGTCAAAGTTATTCACAACCATATCGGACCTCAAATTACCGCGTTTTTAAACCTGGGAAAATAATTCTACCGGTTTATCCAATTGGCCGTTTTCTAAAAATACATTATGCAGTAAATTATATACCAAAACAAATGGCAATTTTAATGCTTTAAAATGGTGCATAAGCGAATGTCCTAGCACGAAAACTGCCAAAGTTAATTGCAGCCATTTCGGAACCTCAGATTACCGCGTTTATTAACATAGAACAATAATTCTACCGATCTATCAAATTCACCAATTAGTAAAAACACACATTATGCTACAAATTATATACCGTATTAAAGTGCAATCATAATGCTTTAAAATGAAGCATAAATGACTGTCATAGCAAGAAAACTGTCAATGTTATTTGCAACCATATCGGAACCTCAAATTACCGCCTTTTTAAAGCTGTGAAAATAATTCTATCGATCTATCCAATTGGCCATCTTCTAAAAATACATTATGCAATAAATTATATACCAAAACAAATGGCAACTATAATGCAATAAAAAGATATATAAACGACTGTTATAACATGAAAACTATAAAAGTTATTTGCAACCATATTGGAGCCTTGAATTACCGCATTTTTAAACCTGTACCAATAAATATACCGATCTATCCAACTTTTGTAAAAATTCATTATGCCACAAATTATACACCAAAATAAAGTGCAACTGTAATGCTTTAAAATGATGCATAATATTGCCCTAGCATGAAAACTGTCAAAGTTATTTGCAACCATATCGGAACCTCAAATTACCGCGTTTTTAAACATAGAACAATAATTCTACCGATGCATCAAATTGACCATTTTTTAGACGAACACATTATGCCACAAATGATATACCAAATTAAAGTGCAATCATAATGCTCTAAACTGATGCATAAATGACTGTCATAGCATGAAAACTGTCAAAGTTATCACAACCATATCGGAACCTCAAATTACCGCCTTTTAAACCTGGGAAAATAATTCTACCGATCTATCCAATTGGCCATTTTCTTAAAAATACATTATGCAATAAATTATATACCAAAACAAATCGCAATTTAATGCTTTAAAATGGTGCATAAACGACTGTCCTAGCACGAAAACTGCCAAAGTTAATTGCAACCATATCGGAACCTCAGATTACTGCTTTTATTAAACATAGAACAATAATTCTACCGATCTATCAAATTGACCAATTTGTAAAAACACACATTATGCTACAAATTATATACATATTAAAGTGCAATCATAATGCTTTAAAATGATGCATAAATGACTGTCATAGCAGTGAAAACTGTCAATGTTATTTGCAACCATATCGGAACCTCAAATTACCGCCTTTTTAAAGCTGTGAAAATAATTCTACCGATCTATCCAATTGGCAATTTTCTAAAAATATATTATGCAATATATTATATACCAAAACAAATGGCAACTATAATGCAATAAAAAGATATATAAACGACTGTTATAACATGAAAACTATAAAAGTTATTTGCAACCATATCGGAGCCTTGAATTACCGCATTTTTAAACCTGTACCAATAAATATACCGATCTATCCAATTTTTGTAAAAATTCATTATGCCACAAATTATACACCAAAATAAAGTGCACCTGTAATGCTTTAAAATGATGCATAAACTATTGCCCTAGAATGAAAACTGTCAAAGTTATTTGCAACCATATCGGAACCTCAAATTACCGCGTTTTTAAACATAGAACAATAATTCTACCGATCCATGAAATTGACCATTTTTTAGACGAACACATTATGCCACAAATGATATACCAAATTAAAGTGCAATCATAATGCTCTAAACTGATGCATAAATGACTGTCATAGCATGAAAACTGTCAAGTTATTCACAACCATATCGGAACCTCAAATTACCGCCTTTTTAAACCTGGGAAAATAATTCTATCGATCTATCCATTGGCCATCTTCTAAAAATACATTATGCAATAATTATATACCAAAACAAATGGCAACTAAAATGCAATAAAAAGATATATAAACGACTGTTATAACATGAAAACTATAAAAGTTATTTGCAACCATATCGGAGCCTTAAATTACCGCATTTTTAAACCTGTACCAATAAATATACCGATCTATCCAATTTTTGTAAAAATTCATTATGCCACAAATTATACACCAAAATAAAGTGCAACTGTAATGCTTTAAAATGATGCAGTAAACTAATGCTCTAGCATGAAAACTGTCAAAGTTATTTGCAACCATATCGGAACCTCAAATTACCGCCTTTTTAAACATAGTAACAATAATTCTACCGATCCATCAAATTGACCATTTTTTTAGACGAACACATTATGCACAAATGATATACCAAATTAAAGTGCAATCATAATGCTCTAAACTGATGAATAAATGACTGTCAATAGCATGAAAACTGTCAAAGTTATTCACAACCATATCGGAACCTCAAATTACCGCCTTTTTAAACCTGGGAAAATAATTCTACCGATCTATCCAATTGGCCATCTTTCTAAAAATACATTATGCAATACATTATATTACCAAAACAATTGGCCATTTTCAAAAATATATATGGAATATATATACCAAAACAAATGGCAAACTAAAATGCAATAAAAAGATGTATAAACGGACTGTTATAACATGAAAACTATAAAAGTTATTTGCAACCATATCGGGACCTTAAATTACCGCATTTTTAAACCTGTACCAATAAATATACCGATCTATCCAATTTTTGTAAAAATTCATTATGCCACAAATTACTTACACAAAAACAAAGTGCAACTGTAATGCTTTTAAAATGATGCATAAATGACGTTCATAGCATGGAAAACTGTCAAAGTTATTCACAACCATATCGAACCTCAAATTACCGCGTTTTTAAACCTGGGAAAATAATTCTACCGTTTTATCCAATTGGCCGTTTTCTAAAATAATTATATACCAAAACAAATGGCAATTTTAATGCTTTAAAATGGTTGCATAAACGACTGTCCTAGCACGAAAACTGCCAAAGTTAATTGCAGCCATATCGGAACCTCAGATTACCGCGTTTATTAAACATAGAACAATAATTCTACCGATCTATCAAATTCACCAATTAGTAAAACTACACATTATGCTACAAATTATATACCATATTAAAGTGCAATCATAATGCTTTAAAATGATGCATAAATGACTGTCATAGCATGAAAACTGTCAATGTTATTTGCAACCATATCGGAACCTCAAATTACCGCGTTTTTAAAGCTGTGAAAATAATTCTACCGATCTATCCAATTGGCCATTTTCTAAAAATATATTATGGAATAAATTATATACCAAAGCAAATGGCAACTATAATGCAATAAAAAGATATATAAACGACTGTTATAACATGAAAACTATAAAAGTTATTTGCAACCATATCGGAGCCTTGAATTACCGCATTTTTAAACCTGTACCAATAAATATACCGATCTATCCAACTTTTGTAAAACATTCATTATGCCACAAATTATACACCAAAATAAAGTGCAACTGTAATGCTTTAAAATGATGCATAAACTATTGCCCTAGCATGAAAACTGTCAAAGTTATTTGCAAACCATATCGGAACCTCAAATTACCGCGTTTTTAAACATAGAACAATAATTCTACGATCCTTCAAATTGACCATTTTTAGGACGAACACATTGTGCCACAAATGATATACCAAATTAAAGTGCAATCATAATGCTTTAAAATGATGCATAAATGACTGTCATAGCATGAAAACTGTCAAAGTTATTCACAACCATATCGGAACCTCAAATTACCGCCCTTTTTAAACCTGGGAAAATAATTCTACCGATCTATCCAATTGGCCATTTTCTAAAATACATTATGCAATAAATTATATACAAAACAAATGGCAATTTTAATGCTTTAAAATGGTGCATAAACGACTGTCCTAGCACGAAAACTGCCAAAGTTAATTGCAACCATATCGGAACCTCAGATTACTGCTTTTATTAAACATAGAACAATAATTCTACCGATCTATCAAATTGACCAATTTGTAAAAACACACATTATGCTACAAATTATATACCATATTAAAGTGCAATCATAATGCTTTAAAATGATGCATAAATGACTGTCATAGCGTGAAAACTGTCAATGTTATTTGCAAGCCATATCGGAACCTCAAACTACCGCGTTTTTAAAGCTGTGAAAATAATTCTACCGATCTATCCAATTGGCCATTTTCCAAAAATACATTATGGAATAAATTATATACCAAAGCAAATGGCAACTATAATGCAATAAAAAGATATATAAACGACTGTTATAACATGAAAACTATAAAAGTTATTTGCAACCATATCGGAGCCTTAAATTACCGCATTTTTAACCTGTACCAATAAATATACCGATCTATCCAATTTTGTAAAATTTCATTATGCCACAAATTATACACCAAAATAAAGTGCAACTGTAATGCTTTAAAATGATGCATAAACTATTGCCCTAGCATGAAAACTGTCAAAGTTATTTGCAACCATATCGGAACCTCAAATTACCGCGTTTTTAACATAGAACAATAATTCTACCGATCCTTCAAATTGACCATTTTTAGACGAACACATTGTGCCACAAATGATATACCAAATTAAAGTGCAATCATAATGCTTTAAAATGATGCATAAATGACTGTCATAGCATGAAAACTGTCAAAGTTATTCACAACATATCGGAACCTCAAATTACCGCCTTTTTAAACCTGGGAAAATAATTCTACGATCTATCCAATTGGCCATTTTCTAAAAATACATTATGCAATAAATTATATACCAAAACAAATGGCAATTTTAATGCTTTAAAATGGTGCATAAACGACTGTCCTAGCACGAAAACTGCCAAAGTTAATTGCAACCCATTATCGGAACCTCAGATTACTGCGTTTATTAAACATAGAACAATAATTCTACCGATCTATCAAATTGACCAATTTGTAAAAATACACATTATGCTACAAATTGATATACCGATATTAAAGTGCAATCATAATGCTTTAAAATGATGCATAAATGACTGTCATAGCGTGAAAACTGTCAATGTTATTTGCAGCCATATCGGAACCTCAAACTACCGCGTTTTTAAAGCTGTGAAAATAATTCTACCGATCTATCCAATTGGCCATTTTCCAAAAATTTATTATGGAATAAGTTATATACCAAAGCAAATGGCAACTATAATGCAATAAAAGATATATAAACGACTGTTATAACATGAAAACTATAAAAGGTATTTGCAACCATATCGGAGCCTTAAATTACCGCATTTTTGAACCTGTACCAATAAATATACCGATCTATCCAATTTTTGTAAAAAATTGATTATGCCACAAATTATACACCAAAATAAAGTGCAACTGTAATGCTTTAAATGATGCGTAAACTAATGCCCTAGCATGAAAACTGTCAAGTTATTTGCAACCATATCGAACCTCAAATTACCGCGTTTTAAACATAGAACAATAATTCTACCGATCCATCAAATTGACCATTTTTTTAGACGAAACACATTATGCCACAAATGATATACCAAATTAAAGTGCAATCATAATGCTCTAAACTGAGCATAATGACTGGTCACTAGCATGAAAACTGTCAAAGTTATTCACAACCATATCGGAACCTCAAATTACCGCCTTTTTAAACCTGGGAATATAATTTCTATCGATCTATCCAATTGGCCATCTTCTACAAAATACATTATGCAAGCTAATAATAGTACCAAATACAAATGGCAACTAAAATGCACTAAAAAGATTGTTATAAACGACTGTTATAACATGAAAACCTATTAAAGTAGTATTTGCAACCCTATTCGGAACCTCAGATCTTACGCGTATTAAACATAGAACAATAATTCTACCGACTCTATCACATTCACCCCAATTAGTAAAAAACAACCAACATTATGCTACAAATTAATATACCATATTAAAGTTGCAATCCTTAATGCTATAAAATGAAGCATAAATGACTGTTCATAGCATGAAAACTGTCAATGTTATTTTGCAACACCCTATCGGCACCTCAAATTACCGCTTTTTAAAGCTGTGAAAATAATTCTACCGATCTATCCAATTGGCAATTTTCAAAAATATATTATGCAATAATTATATACCAAACAAATGGCAACTATAATGCAATAAAAAGATATATAAACGACTGTTATAACATGAAAACTATAAAAGTTATTTACAACCATATCGGAGCCTTGAATTACCGCATTTTTAAACCTGTACCAATAAATATACCGATCTATCCCTTTTGTAAAAATTCATTATGCCACAATTATACACCAAAATAAAGTGCAACTGTAATGCTTTAAAATGATGCATAAACTATTGCCCTAGCATGAAAACTGTCAAAGTTATTTGCAACCATATCGGAACCTCAAATTACCGCGTTTTAAACATAGAACAATAATTCTACCGATCCTTCAAATTGACCATTTTTTAGACAACACATTGTGCCACAATGATATACCAAATTAAAGTGCAATCATAATGCTTTAAAATGATGCATAAATGACTGTCATAGCATGAAAAACTGTCAAAGTTATTCACAACCATATCGGAACCTCAAAATTACCGCCTTTTTAAACCTGGGAAAATAATTATACCGATCTATCCAATTGGCCGTTTTCTAAAATACATTATGCAATAAATTATATACCAAAACAAATGGCAATTTAATGCTTTAAAATGGTGCATAAACGACTGTCCTAGCACGAAAACTGCCAAAGTTAAAAGCCATATCGGAACCTCAGATTACCGCGTTTATTAAACATAGAACAAATTCTACCGATCTATCAAATTCACCAATTAGCAAAAACCACACATATGCTACAAATAATTACCATATTAAAGTGCAATCATAATGCTTTAAAATGAAGCATAAATGACTTTCATAGCATGAAAACTGTCAATGTTATTTGCAACCATATCGGAACCTAAAATACCGCTTTTTTAAACATAGAACAATATTCTACCGATCCATCAAATTGACCATTTTTTAGACGAAACACATTAGCCACAA